>NC_056745.1:350871133-351171133 GCF_019279795.1 Protopterus annectens | reverse complement strand
GTAAAGTAAATCCTAAATGGCCATAATATTCACATAGCAAGGGGTGGCGAAAGCCACACACACTCTAGCTAGGCTTATAAATGCCCTAGGGTGGATAGCCTAGTATGAACCTATGAAGATACAAATTGTACAGGACACTAAGGATAATCACAAGGCTTTATTAACTGATGGTAGGAACCTTGTTGGGAATTCATAGATATGCTCTGAATCACTCAAATATTACAAACAATATACCAAACACACACACATATTGCCAACATCCAACCTGACAGGTACAGTGCAACCCTCCCCCCCACCAAAATGCCAAATATCTATCCCGGCAGAGTGCTGGCCCCCTGACATTGCAGATGCTGAGGTAACAGCCAGCATCTACAAAGCAAAACACACAGCATCAATGGTACAAAATGGTGTCCTGGGCTGAGTCCAACATGGACTCCAAGAAGAATGGAACGCCAAATAACACTACTGCTCAATGTCAGCCTTACCACAGGATATATACCCAAAGAGCAGTGTACAACAACAGTTGTCCTTCTCCACAAAGGTTTTGCCTGAATGGATACTGCAAACTACCACCCTGAATCCTGACAAGCTTGGTCTGCAAAGCTATGGAAAGGATCAGCATGTACCTCAGACATAAAGATATTGGGGACATACTGACACTGGACCCTACCCGGTGTGGTTTTCTTAAGTGCAGATCCTGCCCCTTAAACATGTTTGACTCATTTGAAACAGTCATTAAGGTCATTGATGAGGGGAATGTGGTCCACACAGCCTAGCTGGACCTTGCAAAAGGCTTCCATACAATACCCCACGTGCTCAATATAGATAAGCTCACCAGCTTAAATATAAACCCCTATGTCAATAGAGGGGTTGCAAACCAGACCAAGGACAGAACTGACATGGTCAGAAATGCTGCAGCCATGTCAGACTACAAACAAGATACAACTGGCGTCCCACAAGGCTTGGTCCTGGGACCTCCCTTGTTTGGTATATATGCCCCATAGGTACAGGCCAACATGGAAGGACTGTGTCTGAACAAGTTTGCAGAGGACTACAAACTGGCCACCATATCTGACCCTCCAGCTGACACAAGCATCCCACAAAAGGGCCACATAGAAACAGACAACTGGTGCCATAGCCATGTCAGCTAGCTAATTGCAGCAAAGTGTATAGTCAACCCCTGTGCATATACAGTAAGTGCCCACCAATTACCACATAGGTGTTAACCCATTAAGTACTTAAGATGTAATAAGAGACCTGGGGACACAAGTTGATAGGTATCTTGCATTGGACAAGCATGTGGCTGTAGTGGTTACAGAAACATACCATATACCCACCTAATCATGAAGGTAGTCAGATCTAGATCAGGGGAGGTCATTGTGGCTCTGCAGTCATCCTTCATCAGCATCACAATTGACTACAATGGCCCCTGTGGGATGTACCTCAGCAGACACCTCCATCAACTGGAAAGACCCCAAAAGTACCTCACCAGGAGTATCAAAGAGCTTGAACAGATGCCATGTGTTGCCTGATTATACAAACTGCAGCTCCACACAGTGCCATACTGCCCGCCCCGAGGCAAGCTGTGCCTGATGTATAAAGCCATGTCCAAGCTGGAATCAATGAACATGCTGCACCTTGTACAATCTGAATGGCAGTGAGCTATGCACATGAGAGACCTGAACCCCAGCACTGACATACATAGGACATGCTGTACTGAATGATCCATAACACAGAAGCCACCCCCACTCTTGAGTAAACTCCCAGGACAGGTTAGCCAGAGAGTCACTCATCAACTCTCCTCAAGAGGAATCTTGATGACTGGATGGGAGATGGTAGGTTTACCCTGGGTATCACTGTTATGTCATGGGTAGACGGAGGCACAGTATACTAACCATGACATATGTCATGGCAAACTCCAGTTACAATGTGTGTCAAAGGACAAACACACTCTCTGACTAGCATTAGAAATGGTCTAGGGCACATCGCTAGTGTTTGTCAATGTCCACCTATGTTGTGGAATACACTACCAATGTTGGACAAGCCTGGATTAAGTAGTCCATATCTGAACATAATGCAACATGGTCATATGTGCACAACTGGCCTCTAACCAGTCTGTTGTGCTCACTATGAAAATTTAAAGCAGTGATAGGACTAAAGCCCAGGATACTGTCCACCACAGTGAAAGTACTGAACCAGTACACTATACGGTACTACAGTGTTAGGTCAGTATGAAAGGATGTCGACAACTCTATGCAAAGTATCCCATGCAAACCCTGCAGGCACAGTATAATCCCTGTTGTGTTCAGACACAAAGCAGTTGGCCAGTAAGTACACAACATGACACCCAACACACAACCATAAACGTGAGATATTGTTGAAGTTCACACTCATCCACAAATGTGGTGGACTGCAGAGTTCAACATATGGAAAGGTCACACTGGGCATGCTCGCACACTTTGATAAATGAGACATATGTCAGACAACATGCCATGGAAAGCCTGAACTGGGCATGCTCACACACTTAGGCCATATCTCCGTTTAGCAGTTGGCCACACATATCTGCTATTTGTACGTGTTATTCCAGGAACCAACCACATTACAGCAATCTGCCCAGTGCACACAGTTAAATGACTACAGAGACATAAGTGATATAGTGGATCCCTCTCATATTCAAAGATCTTCCACACATACACAAGTTGTTCATTGAAACAGGGAATGCTATGGCAATAAAGCCCTGCAAACAGTCTATCAGCAACAAATATTGTGCATCTGACAATTAAACATATGGATGTAGAGGTCAATACTAGGCTGTTTGCCCTAGGGAATGAAAGCTTAGCCAGAGTGTGCTTGGCGTCTGCCTCCCCAGTACAGTAGGCTACTGTGCCACTGTAAAGTAGGTCACATAAGGCACCATTTGAGGCTACTGTGCTGTGCCTCCATCAAGCAGGGACACAGTGGAGATCCCAGGGGTTGAAGTTGCTATGCCACATCCATGTGGCTGGTGTTTGCTGGAAGAGGGTTGGTGAGGACCTCTAACAGTAAGTGGGCATCAATAACAGACTGAGGGGAGCCTTATTTGCAGTGTCTGGACAATTTCACTGTCAACACTTTGTCGTGATGATTATGAGGGATTAAAGTGTCGTGCCAGTACTGTTCAGAAATATCCTCCCTCTGTGGGCTACTGCTCTGCAATGTATTAGCTCACTCCATCTGTTGGACAGCTCATATATGGCTGGTGTACACCTGACAGGTGTCCTGTTGTGGAGGAGTCATGGGTATATTTGGGATAGCATGATCAATGCAAACCTTCCACATGCTCATAGAATGCAATTGTCAAGGATTATGCAGAGTGGCCTGTATACTCCCCCAGCATGGGTCCTTTGAAGTCTTCCACCCCAGTCTTCATAAGTGCAAAGTCTGCTTTTAATAAATACACTTTGGGCAGGATTCACGAAGCCTCCATGTAAGAGATACAAGGCTTACACGGAGGCTGCAGTTAAACGGTGTGACGTCAGCATGTCATGCATATGCATGAGGGCATGCTGAATCACACCTAAGGCTGACACGGTCCGTGGAAGACAGTAGGGGCATGTCCATAGGCCGAGCCCTGCAAGCAGACATGCCCCCAGAAGAGTAAAAGTGCCCAAAGTAAACACCCACGACAGAGTCCATGGAAATGTGAATAAACACAACACAACATATGCCCCCACAGACTATGAACATAAAATATATAAATGAACATGTTATATATATTTCTTTAAATCATAAAGATGTTTGCCCGTGAGTGCGCTCGTTTGCGCAGGCATGCCTGTAGCTTAGCCACAGTTAGCAGTCAGTGGAAAAGCATATAAGAACTAAATATGCAAAGTAAGCCAAGACGCAATAGCGTAGCTGTAGAGACGTCGGCTGAAGAGCAGGCAGTCATGGTTCGAGCCCCCACAACATCAATTTTTATTTTTAGTAAAATAAGCACGAAACAAGTCCCTGACAAACATGTACACATATAAAATTATATTTTATGTAAAATGTAATGAAATAGGTCATTTATTTTGAAGAAATGTGAGATAAAATAATAAAAAATGCCAGATGTGCCTATAGCTGAGCTACAGTTTAACAAGGTGAGTGCATCTGCCCGTAGGTGAGCAGTGGTTTAACAGGTGTAAAATGAGTGCCCATAGGTGAGCAGTGGTTTAACATGCTGAAACTGTGTGCCCCTAGCTGAGCTGAGCGTAATATGCGTGCTGACAGCCAAATGAAGCATAAACCAGCGTATCCCATTTGCGCGGAGCTGAGCAGTGTGCCAACAAGCTAACCGACGGGCAACGTTGAGCAAGCTGTAACAAAACTGCCTTTACACAGACACACCCCCTAGCCTGTCTAGACAGTCATAAAATATAAAAAGCAGTGGCCAGGTTTGAACCCAGGATACCATGCACCATAGTCAAAGTACTGAACCACTAAGCCATGACAGCTGTACTTAGAAATGCAGTAATAGCAAATATATAGGAATGAATAGAAAGTGGAGCATGACAAAGCAGGTTTTGTGAAGTTGATACAATTCCAAAATGGCCAATCACAGATAAGTGCGGGAAAAACGGCATATATAAGCCCCATAGGCGGGAATACACAGCATAAACGATTGTACAACTAACTTGCAGCCAGAATGCCAGGAGTAGGTGAGGGTAGTTGCTTTTGAGCACAGAGGTGGGGCGTTAAGGAGTCCATATATATGGCCTGGCTCCTAGTCTATAATCATGAGGCCCAACTCATGCAGGGCCAGGTCCTGTGGGGAGCATATAGGGTTGAGGCGTGGGACCGGTTGGCTCATGATCTCACCAGTGCCACAGGGATTCCAAGGACTGGTGAGCAGGTCCGTCACCACCATGCGGACCTGAAGAGATGTAAGCAGGACCAATTGAACCTTTGGATCCAGGAGGCCCGGCAAATGCCCAACGCCCCACTACTGAGTAAGTTACATTTAATTATGTATGTAAGAAATTAAACTAGCTGATATTATGGAGATGTGTATTCCAATATTACTTCATTTATATTACAGCTGCAGGTGTCCGTTCTGCGAACTGCAGAGCCTATGGTGATAGGCTGGTGCGGTTGCGCCACCAGGCAGGTCAGTAATCCACTCCCAGTAACTGTAAAGAAATATAAAAGTATGACAGTTAGCAAAAGAATGCAGTGTAGTCACTAAGTAATAAAATGTGCAAGTAACAGTGTAAGAGTGTTTGCAAGTATTGCTTGATTACAAAAGTGTGTTGCAGTCTGTAATCCAAACAGAAAAATGAAAATGTCTGAAATAAAGTCTGAAATAAAGATGCCCCACCTGTAATATAATAGTACACAACCTGCAGCAGGCTGAAAAGTACAGCTGCATACGATGAGCAAATCACATGTGTGAAATATATCCCTGTTGAAATACTGAAACATGACAGAAGTGAGACTGCTTGAAAGGATTGTAATAACTACAGGTAAAACATGTCAATAAAGCCTAGAAGTAAGTACCATCCTGAATAGTAAAATTTAAACAAGTGAGAGAGTGTGAGAAAGAGTTATGAATCCACCAATAAAGTAGTAATAACCCCTGAATAAAGTATACTGCAGTCAGTACAGAATTAAATGAATGTGACAAGTAGAACCAAACTGCGAAATGTGTTCAAAGTGTTGCTGCAGCTGGAATGTGTATCCCAAAATCTGGATATGTTGCTCTCAGTCTGCAATATGCAGATAGTACGATTGTCTGAAATACCAAACATCCACAGTTGTATATAGCTATATAAAGCAAATGTAGCAGGATGATGTAGCTGAATAAAGCCAGATATGAATGTGTATGAATAACAATAAAATGTATATTGATGTAGCAGTAACAGTCCTATCACCAAATTGAAGTAGTTATCATATAGGAAACTGTAGTTAGAACAGTAGTGTGTATATATCTGCAGCTATTAGAAATGTACAGCCTATGTATTGGTATTCAAAGGTGTTAATAATATTTTTTTCACCCCACCCTATAACCACATATAATCCATTCCACGTGAAATTGGTATGTGCAATCACAATTAACACCCCTGGACATTTGTCCTGTTGGGTCATAAATATTTGCATGTACGTTGATGCATCTGCCCTGTTCATACATCCAAACCTGATGGCCTGTTGCCATCAATCAACCCTGCATGTTTTTGGGCTGTGTATTGCTGTTCAAATTATGCATGTGTTATGCTTGCTGTTCAATGGTATGAATATCTGGGTGTTTGGTTAATGGGAATACTAATGCATGCTGTTACAACTAATTGCGAATGGTATTGTATGTTACTAACCCAAACTGTCATGACATAATGCAAAACATAAGGCGACAGGGAAGGTGGGTTCCAGCGGACTCACCTCTCCCACCTCAGCTGGCGAGTGCACCTGGCACTAGTGCCCAGTCTGGACCCTCCTCCGGTGGCCCTGTGCCACCTGCAGGTTGAAGCTGCAGGGGATGGGGCCCATCCCCCTCTGCAAGTGTGGCCGAGGAGAACCACCACTCACCCTCCATAGTCCGGACTGTGGTGCGAGGGAGATCTGGGACTCTGTTCTTGGGCCCCTATGCCAGCTTGAGGCACAGGTGGCACAACTTACGGGCATGCCTGTTGCCCGCCTACACAGCCCCCAGCACAGCCCGTCCTGGGCAGTGGAGGAACAGTGGCAACTGCCCATGGGTGGGGATATCAGTTCCACTGTTGCCATCTGTGGGCTCATGGGCTCTGGATATCCAAACATCCATCCCGTCAATTGTGTAACCCCCACACGTGTCATACACGCCCTGTATGTCTTGTTTGTCTTGTCTGTTGACCTATCCAACCTACCTCCCCAGCTATACCGACTTCCTTCACCTGACATACCACTCTCACCTGAAAAAAAAAAAAAAAGGGCACTCTGTACCCACAAAATTACGCCCATACATAGCTGCCCATTCCGCACACATGTCTGCTGGACATGGAAGCTATCAATTACAATTGGCTGTACAACAAGTATTATTGTTGTCCTGACACCTCTCTCAGGGGTGGAAGATTTCAAATGTCACACCAAATTACATACATATGCACAGCTGTTGCTGATGAAGAAATGGGCAGCTATGGGCCTTACCTACATCCCTCCTGCAAAACCCAAGCTTGTTTCCCTACTGTCTTACCCTCTTTGTGACCCCTTTTTCACCACTTTCCTGTCTCCCCATTTTCATTTCTTTCAAAGAAAATAGCGCGGGTGTGCGACAGAGTAAGCACTGTTAAGCGGTTGTAAGCGGGTGTGTGTGGAGCTGAATGCCAGTGCGCATGCGGGAGCTCCTCGCAAACCAGCGCTAACCTGGTTACAACTGCTTAAAAGTGCCTTAGTCACTCTGACTGACAGGTCCTGTAGTCAGTTCAAAAGTAAAATAAAATCCCACTATCAGTCCCGAACCCAGGACCTTGGAAACAGTAGTCTGTATGACCTACCACTAAGCCATGACTGTTATACAAGAACACTGTGCTAAAATAAATATATCATGTAATGGTAGGAATGAATGTAAAGGGAATATAGGATGTGTAGTACACAAAGCATGTCATTTATACTTACTGTCAAAACTAGCGGATTTCCATAATAGTAGTGTGTGAACAGAAACAGCCATGCTAGTTGGTAGCTGGTAGGTAATAATGTCAGTTAATGTACATATATAAATGTATGCATATTTATATATATATATATATATCTATATATATATATATATATATATATATATATATATATATATATATATATATATATAGTTGTAGGTGTCAGTGTGCATACACACTTACTACAGGAAACAAGAGAAAGGAATGGAGAAATGTGAATCTACAACACAGCCTGAATCATGAGAGAGATACTAACCTTTACACTCACAGAACAGTATCCACAGCATACCAGCATGGTCCCCGCCCTTACAATCTGAAAGGGCAACGCCTATCTCACATACCCTTTTATAGCACTGTCCTGAAATCACAGTGAGAACTGCAATCAGTACACAACTGGCTGCATGCAATTAGCAAATGCTGGCTTACAATTGGTGCAGAGGCCATCACATGGACTTATGCAGATACCTACAAAAGCATCCTGTACTCACACTCTACACATGCAATACTTTCATTGCACTGTCTGGAGGCAGACAGAGAGAGAGAGAGAGAGAGAGAGAGAGAGATAGAGAAAGAAAGAAAAAATAAATAAGAACACAAACAACAACACATGGTACACAAACTAAGTTGAAGCTGTCAGCAATGTCAGTACCAAGCTGGGCCAGCAGCAGCAGGAAGCTGTAGTAGCGGTAACACAACCAGCTGTGACAAACACAGGTAATGTAAAGTAACACGTTAATAGCCTACATACTGTGAACCCTCCATATGTGTCATAGGTCTGTATCTATAGGTATGTCCATGTGATATGTTGTGTGCATGTAGTTCCACCCAAAGGGGATGACTACACATTGCATGTCATTCAGTATTAGGCCATGATCCTGGCACCAGTTTTCCATTTCATTGAGGCCTGTCTGTAGAATGTGTGTGTCAGCTGGTGTAACGACTATGGCGCTTAGTTTGCAGTCATCTGGGAACTTTGTCATCCACAACCCGCACATGTTTGCTTTTACATCTGAGAAATAAATGCCAAACAAGAGTGGTCCTAGGACAGAGGCCTGTGGGATACCACATGTGACTGGCATTGAGTCTGACATGGCTCCTGCAATATCGATATTATGGATTCTGTATGTCAACCAGTGTGCAACCCATCATGTGACATATGTAGTAACATGTAAGCTAATGAGCTTGTCTATGATGCCTGAGTGGAGTACTGTGTTGAAGGCCTTAGGCAAGTCCAGGTAGGCTGTATGGATTGCGTTGCCCTCATCAATGGCTGTAGTGACTGTTTTGAAAGGTCAACCAGGTTTAAAAGACAGGATCAGCCCATCACAAAGGCAAACTGGCTGGGAACAAGTGTCTGCAGGTACCCAATATTGCTGTATATGCGTCCCATACTGAATCATTCCATAGCTTTGCAGACCAGGCTGGTTAAGCTTATGGTGCGGTAGTTCCCAGGGTCAGTAGAGGTGCCTCCTTAGTGGAGTGGGACCACTGTTGCTGTATGCCAGTGTTCAGGTACATATCCCGTAGTACGGCTAAGGTTAAATATCAGTCTTATATGCGGTTGTATGTCCTCTTGGAGTTCACGCAGCACACATCCATGGATACCATCAGATCACATTGATGCTGTGTGTTCTGCTTTGCTGAGGGCGGCCCTCACCTGGACATGTGAGATGATAGGGAGGTTACTTTCAGTTGTGATAAGTATTTCTAAGTGTGGGGGAGAAGGAGGGGGGATACGTGCACCGAACCTGTCTGCAAGAATGTTGCCAATATCTGTGTGTTCACTGAATGTTAAGTAGGTGTGTAGTAACTCAGAGCATGTCTGAGGCATTTGGTCCATATGTGTAACATAACTGAAGAAGGCCTTGTGGTTATCTATAGTGTTCGTGGCCATTTCCCTCCCAGAGTAGGCCGTGGATGTTGTTATGAGAGACCGTAGCTTATTACCAGTGCAGACCACAGATGCCTTCCCTTAATGTGAATCTGCTCTGTCCTGCAGTAGCCTCCTTCTATCGTTATACAATCAGACTTTGGCTGGGGTCCACCAGACAGGATGCCTAACCTCTGTGCATAGGGTCTAGGCTAGAAATGTGTGTGCATGTTCCATGCATTCTTTGGGATGTCCGTAGGAAGCATTCGCAAAGGGGTTAGCAGTGTGGGTTGTGTCTTCCACTGGCCCAGTGGGCTGCATGGATACCATGTCAGTCCTAACAAGTGAATAACTGTCTAATCACATACATATCAAAGTAGTCTACTGTGCTGGTGGTGGTAGGATATGTATATCCAGGCCGAGTAACTTGTGTCCAGATCACACTAGTGGATGGCATTCCACATACAGTACCTTGGTATGAACCCCCAGAGTGAGGTTGTGCATTGGACCTGTCGCAGTGTGCTGACTGATGGGGCATGCTACTATGTTGTATGGAATGTGGCATGTATTGTTGCACAGGTGTTGGCTGAGCACTGATATCTGGCCATGTACTTGTGTATCCACCAAGAGACACACATGCTACATATGGGAGTAGTAGTATATCACTACAGTTGAGTATCATGTATAGTATGTGTGCCATATATTGCTGACATAGTCTGCTGATATCCTGTTTGTGTTCTCTTCCAGGGGCATGGCACGTCAGCGTAATCCTGCCTACTCTGCAGCAGAAGATGAGGAGATACACCAGAGCCTGGTGCGGGATTATGACATACTGTTTTCCCACACCAGCCAGAATCAGCAGGAGAGGGCTGCACTGTGGCAAGACCTTGTCCGTAGGGTAAATGACATTGGCATGCATAATAGGACATATGAGCAGGAACGACATCACTGCAGTGATTTAATCAGAAATGTCCATCAGCGTGTGTCGGATATCCACAGGCAACAGGTCGCCACAGGAGGTGGGGTGGCCACACATCCCCCTCTCACCAGACTGGAGAGGCTACTCCTAAGTGTTGTGGCTCCAGCCCCGGAACATCAACAGCAACACACCTGTATCATGATGGAGGCTGGATCCACACAGCAACATGACATGGAGCGTGCAGGTAATATGCCATATGTACACTTGACTGTTCTGTACACTGTTAGTTTATGCATGTGTAAGGTGTGTCCGTGGTATGTAGCTGTAAACATAGTATGTAATTGTGCAGGTGTGATATTGCCAATATCAGCAGCTGACGTGTGAAAGGCAACTGGTGTACTACTGCACTGTATCATATGCAGTATCAATGGCACAGTTGTGCCCACTGACATTATTCTCCTCATTTCTGCAGGTCCCTCCAGTGTTACAGCAAGGCAGCCCATCCATGCTGGTGAGTGTGTTTTAACAATACCTATAATCGTCCTGATAGTGCTAGTAATGCTAGTGTAACTCAGCAGTGCTCTGTGTGTATACTGCAGGGTGTGCATGTGTGCATGTGTGCCTGTGTCCACGTGTGCATGTGTGCATGTGTGCATGTGTGCCTGTGTCCACGTGTGCATGTGTGCATGTGTGTATGTGTCCACGTGTGCATGTGTGCATAAGTGCATCACTGGTAACATTGTGTAGACATTGTAAACTGTGTTTCCTGTCTTCCTCCCACAGGTTCTGGTGCTGCTCTGGTGTCCTGCAGCAGGGAACCTGAATCTGGTGCCACAGGTACTGATAATGATATCTGTGTAATGGCACAGGACGGTGTGTCAGGGTCCGTCATAGGTCAGCCAATTGACAGTACACAGCTGTCAACCCCATCATTGTGCACAGTCAGCCTGCCAGTACATCCTATGTCACCATTGTCCCTAGGTGATGGACAGGATACTGTGGGCGTTGAACAGGGTAATGTGGTATCTGTGGCACATGCTTCCCCACACAGCAGCCATGGGCAGGGTCCTGCAATGATACCACACAGACAGTTGCCCATGGGTTCTCGTGGGAGCATCCGTGGGCATACTGCCTCTGGCAGATGTGCCCAAAGAGGTCTGTCAACCTCAGCTATGTTTTGGGCTGTCATGCAGGCACAGTCGCATATGGAAAGGTACACCAGACAGGGTCTGAGGGAGCTGAGAGCATGTCGCACAGCCATGACTGACAGTATGCGTGACATCGCGGATGCTATCCGTAATTTCACTGATGTCAAAGACAGACATTCTGGGGACATATTACAGCAGTTCCACAACCACATGTCCATAAGCCAGGGCAATGGTGGACGGTGGCGGTGTCGACGTGGCCGTATGCCAACAACAGCAGCAGCTGGCAGTCGGCGCGGATGACAACAGGCCTGCGGATGCCCACTTAGTGCCAGCAGCAGCCCCAGCACTGCTGGATATAGTGCTGTCATTGGAACACCCCAGGAGACCACGTGCACGTAGCTCTGGACAGTCCCAACAGGGACCTGTGTCCAGTCAACACACTCCTGCTTCTGATGACAGTACCCAGTCTGGCTTAGTACCGGATATGGTCCGTAGCACCCCTGCCAGGCACAGGTACCGTGTCCATGCCCACAGACACTGATCTGTATGACCTGCCAGGTGCAGTCTGTGGCTGTCCACAAACTCCTGTATATGGCAGCCATGAGGTGGAACTGTGTGTGTGCATACACACATGCGAAATGTTAACACCTAGGGCTACCACATACATGCACACAATGCACCAACAGTGCCCCACCCTGTACTGCTGTCCCTCACCAACACACATACACACACATGTCAATTGGTGGTATCAGTGGCAGACTCAGGTATACCTAGTTCACACCCTGTGCATATGATGAAACTGTGCCACCTCCTGCAATCTCCAACATCAGTGCAGGAACAGGTAAACATGTTGCTGATGCACAGGGTGAGTACATAGAAGTGTATTAGTAGTATCATGTTGGTAACAGTACAGTGTGCTGATATGACTGTGTGTATATCCCAGCATGCCTGATGCAGTAACTGTATGACTGTCCTGAATTGTTATCTACACCCATAGTAAGTACCATAGTGTAACAGCTGCACATTATTGCATACCGGTGGTAAGGATGTCAACAGACAGCCACATACATAGGTAGCACAGGGGGGAAGCTAATGCAAGTAGTGATACGCAATGATGGGCATGTACAGTAACGGTGGCAAGTTGCCCACAATGACTATGCAATGTGGATGTTTGCGCATGTTGATATGTGTGCAGTACCAATGTAATACAAATCACAATTAACTATGACATAATATCAGTTCTACCATGGACATCTGAGCAGTGCATTCCTTGGTACATGTTGATAGTGCCTACATATTTGCACTGTTACCTACTGTTAGTGTTACCCCTTCTTTGTTGTACAATGGACTACTTCCAGCCCTGCTTACTGTAGCTTTGTTTGCATGCATGTTCACTTGGGGTTCCCTGGAACACTGCTTCCACCTGCAATGCAGAGTTACAGTGCTTCTGTGGACACCTAGTGACATCTGCACAGTGTACTATACGTATGTCAAGTTTCCACATGACAGAATATCACTGTCTGTCCTGCTTGCATGTACATTGCCTGTGACACATTGCACATGACTTACCTGGCATTTACCCACGTGTGCAGTCATATATGCCAGTGCTATGAAATCAGTAGCAGTACACCCACTCATACACACCTTCAGTATGTTGTTCCCCATTGGCCCTATGTGTTGGTAATCACTATGGCAATCACACTACTATGGTAGCATGTGCAAAGGTAACCTGTGAATCACCTCTATTGTCCAGTTGTGGTTTATGTGAGTCATGTGGCAATGTCACAGCTGCCACATGTATGCAGTCAACCCTCACCCCTGGCCAGGAATGTACAACACATGTGTGGGATGCCACCACATAGCCAATCTGGGGACTGAGCACTCTGAACCCAGTACTGCCATACCCTGTCAGGTGGCATGACATACTACAGTGACTACAATACCAGTCTGATGTAGACCCGCACTGACAGCAATCTGAACACACTAGGGCATACTTGGAGACTCAGAATAGCATCCTGCCTGAGCATCACACACCTCTGCAGCTGGCACACAGGCATATGTTACATCAGAACAGAGCACATGCCACACATGGCACACACATCCTGTGTGCCACACACTCACAGCCTGTAGGGCTACACAACACACCTGCTACAGATGTGTCAGGTACCTCTCTTGGCCGCTGCAGTGGGGTCCCGCTCAACAGGCTGTACATGGTGAAGCTCACAGTGATATGCCTGTGGGGCACTATGGTCCACCACAAAACACATGCATACAGGTCAGTCAGAGGCATGGACACATATGACTCAGTCATTGACCATGCCACTATGGATGACCTGAGACATACCTCCCTGGACTACATGATAGGGAGCATAGAAGGGATCTCTCAGCATGCGGCATGGGCCAGTATGAGCCTGATCTTGGTTGTCATCATACCCTCACCAGGTATGCTACCACAATATGTAGGTAGGGTGTTCTATGTCTACATTCTGCTCAATCTCCAATGTCATTCATAGGGTATGCAATGGCTGTCAACGTGTGCTTACATCCTAGGGAAGCCACAATGTTTTGCAAGGGCCAGCTTGCACGTGACACCCATGGGCCATTGTATACTGGCGAAGCCCCTTGATACACACATAGTGCCTTTTGCTGCAGGACACGGATTACATAGCCACCTCCGCGGGTATCACACAGGATAGGACACTAACAGTGATGCTACACAACACCAGCAGTGTACACTGCAAGATGCATGCACTGGACACTGTCCTCAGCACGGTGAACTGCAATATCCATGCAGTACCAGATTCCTGATTCACGGCTCACAGGTGCAACCCATCACTGCCAGGTTATACCTTATACCATGCCTGTCATCCCCTACACATGTAACACACATGGACAGGGGGGTGGTATCCCAAGGCACCACAGATACACACACCTCCAGGTTGTTGGCACAGCACAATGCATCAGGGCCTATCCATGAGCAGCTAACAGTGTGTTGGACTGCCTTCTGGTTCATAGCCTGGCACACACAACCCTCCCATACACAGGAAACCCACCTATCCTCCCTGACAACACTGGCAATATGACAGTCTCAGGAAATGTCTTTATATGGCTGGAGTGCATCCAGCCAAACATTGTGCATGAGCATTACTGTAGCTACAACACACTAGCCGAAAGGTTCCCAGCATGTGGTCACTGAATTGCAGTGGAATAACATGTTAACACTCCCACAACAGGTGGGAACATGCAGCACCTGTTCATCGACTACATGTAGACTATATGGCCCAGACCAGATGTGTATCCCCTGCTGTAGGTATTATACCATATACAACCCACACTGTATAGACACATACCGCATGTGGCCCCTGCACAGTAAGACACAGTCATATTGTTATGCATTGCGAATACCATTCATCCACTTGAGGCATGTGTCAGACATGGTAACTACTGCAGGTCACAGGTATTTATGTGTATGTGTCACACACATACATCATGTGTGCATTGCCATTGCTGGTTTAGGCAATGGCATGCATTGTTATGCACAACAACCCACACAAGGTCATATTGTGTGACACAACCACACGTGGCAGTTGTGGGTTATCAAAACATACCTATCTGTGCTCTGACAATGGTAATAGACCCAGTAGCGGAGCGCACTTTTGGCATTACTGGCCAAGTAGCCCTGTTTGGATGTACTGATAGTGTGGTGACATCCCCTGTGTTTACTGGGGGAATATGCAGCATCTGGTGTATTGTAGTAGTTGCCAAAAGGATCTGTTCTCTCACACTTGCAATTACACACACCCTATTACCCCCCAACACACACACTTGCAGGATTCATACCCTACCTAACTATGTCACGACACGTGAGAGAGACGATTAGCTTAAGCACTATTCGGATTACTAGGAGGTTCCTCTTCTCTGGCTGTACTTATAGGGTGCTGACATCATCAGTGTTTGGAAAGGGAATGTGCATCATGTAGTGTGATCTCCTGATTGCCAAAAAGCACATGTCTTTCATACACAATTGCACACACACAAACTCCCCAAATTCAAACACACACACTTGCCATTTGCAGGTTTTAAACTCCTACCTAACTATGTTATAACACTTGAGAGAAACGTATTAGCAGAGTGCGCTATTCAGATTACTGGGAGGTGTCCCTTCTCCAGCTGTACTTATAGGGTGCTGACATCATCAGTGCTTAGATAGGGGAATGTGCATCCTGTAGAGTGTTTTCCCAGTTGCCAAAAGGGACACTTCCCTCACACAGACTTGCATACACACTAACCCCCCTCCACACACACTGGGCGGTTGCAGGATTCAAACCCCTACCTAACTATGTTATGACACACATGACAGATGCATTAGCAGAGTGCGCTATTCGCATTACTTGGAGGTTTCCCTTCTCCTGCTGTACTTATAGGGTGCTGACATCATCAGTGCTTAGAAAGGGGAATGTGCATCCTGTAGAGTGATTTCCCAGTTGCCAAAAGGGACACTTCCCTCACACAGACTTGCACACACATCAACCCCACTCACCCACACACACACACTGCGCATTTGCATGGTTCAAACCCCTACCTAACTATATTATGGCACTTGAGGGAGACGCATTAGCAGAGCGCGCTATCCGAATTACTGGGCATCTGTTTTGCACTTGCAGTATTTATAGGGTGCTGACATCTTTATTTCTATGGAGGTATGTACATCTAGTACTACCTGTCAGGTGGGGGATAGCATATATATGCATTTGCAGCCACCTACTTCGGGGTCAGATATGCACATTGCACTAGCAGGTTATGTTCTATACCATGCTTCGTGACCACAGGACCTGTAACACACAACACAACCAGTCCAGAACACCACTCCCACATCCAGGACACACAGTCTACTTCCCTGGGAACAGTGCCGAGATATGCCGGTGTTCACATACACCATTCCAGTTGTTAACATCAGGTACAGGCATATTGTGTGTGGGAACTACTCAGGCCTCTACAACTTTACCCTACAGCCACTACAATTTGTGGGTCCATGTGCTATGGCAGAACCACTCACCACAGCCACATGGGGGAATACATATTGCACCTGTCCATCTGCAACATGGGTACTCACTGTTCCACACCAGAGGTAGACCACCATTGTTGATATCTGACCATACCCACCTTTCCCTGGACATCCATACCCATCCCCACTGCCAGGCAAGGTTGTCACTGCAAACAAACTGTATTTAGCACAAGCAGACTCTACACTTGTGAAGACTGGGGTGGACGACTTCAAAGGACCCATGCTGGGGGACTATACCGGCCACTCTGCATAATCCTTGACAATTGTATTCTATGAGCATGTGTAAGGTTTGCATTGATCATGCTATCCCACATATACCCATGACTGCTCCATAACAAGACACCTGTCAGGTGTACACCAGCCATATATGAGCCGTCCAACAGACAGAGTGAGCTAATACATTGCAGAGCTGTAGCCCACAGAGGGAGGACATCTGTGAACAGTACCGGCACGACACTTCAATCCCGCATAATCATCACAACACAGTGTTGACAGTGGAATTGTCCAGACAATGCAGATAGGGCTCCCCTCAGTCTATTATTGATGCCCACTTACTGTTAGAGGTCCTCAGCAACCCTCTTCCAGCACACACCAACAACATGGATGTGGCTTAGCACATTCAAATCCTGGGATCTCCACTGTGCCCCTGCTTGACAGAGGCACAGCTCACTAGCCTCACACGCTGCCTTATGTGACCTACTTTACAGTGGCACAGTAGCCTACTGCACTGGGGATGCAGATGCCAAGCACACTCTGGCTAAGCTGTCATTCCCTAGGGCAAACAGCCTAGTATTGACCTATACACTCATATGTTTAATTGTCAGATGCACAATATTTGTTGCTGTTAGACTGTTTGCAGGTCTTTATTGCCATAGCATTCCCTGTTCCTATGAACACCTTGTGTATCTGTGAAAGATGTTTGAATATGAGGGCGATCCACTATATCACTTATGTCTCTGTAGTCATTTACTGTGTGCACTGGGCAGATTGCTGTGTTGTGGTTGGTTCCTGGAATGACACGTACAAATACCAGATATGTTTGAGCAACTACTAAACGGAGATATGGCCTAAGTGTGTGAGCATGCCCATTTCAGCCTTTCCATGGCATGTTGTCTGACATATGCCTCATTTATCAAAGTGTGCGAGCATGCCCAGTGTGAGCTTTCCATATGTTGAACTCTGCAGTCCACCACATATTTGATGGTGTGTGAACTTCAACAATATCTCACATTTATGGTTGTGTGTTGGGTGTCATGTTGTGTACTTACTGGCCAACTGCTTCGTGTCTGAACACAACAGGGATTATACTGTGCCTGCAGGGATTGCATGGGATGCTTTGCATACAGTTGCCAACATCCTTTCATAATGACCTAACACTGTAGTACCGTATAGTGTACTGGTTCAGTACTTTCACTGTGGTGGACAGTGTCCTGGGCTTTAGTCCTATCACTGCTTTAAATTTTCATAGTTAGCACAACAGACTGGTTAGGGGCCAGTTGTGCACATATGACCATGTTGCATTATGTTCAGATATGGACTACCTACACCAGGCTTGTCCAACATTGGTAGTGTATTCCACAACATAGGTGGACATTGGCAAACACTAGCGATGTTCCCTAGGCCATTTCTGATGCTAGTCACAGAGTGTGTTTGTCCTTCGACACACATTGTAACTGGAGTTTGCCATGACATATGTCATGGTTAGTATACTGTGCCTCCGTCTACCTCTGACATAACAGTGATACCCAGTGTTAACCTACCATCTCCCATCCACTCATCAGGATTCCTCTTGAGGGGTGTCGATAGGTGACTCTCTGGCTAACCTGTACTGGGAGTTTATTCAAGAGTGGGGGTGGCTTCTGTGTTATGGATCATTCAGTACAGCTTGTCCTATGTATGTCAGTGCTGGGGTTCAGGTCTCTCATGTGCATAGCTCACTGCCATTCAGATTGTACAAGGTGCAGCATGTTCCTTGATTCCAGCTTGGACATGGCTTCATACATTAGGCACAGCTTGCCTCTGGGTGGGCAGTATGGCAGTGTGTGGAGCTGCAGTTTGTTTAATCAGGCAACACATGGCATCTGTTCATGCTCTTTGCTACTCCTGGTGGGGTACTTTTGTGGACTTTACAGTTGATGGAGGTGTCTGCTGAGGTATATCCCATAGGGCTATTGTAGTCAATTGTGACGCTGATGAAGGATGACTGCAGAGCCACAGTGACCTCCCCTTATCTAGATCTGACAACCTTCATGATTGGGTGGGTATATGGTATGTTTCTGTGAATACTACAGCCACATGTTTGTCCAATGCAGGATATCTATCACCTTGTGTCCCCAGGTCTCTCATTACATGTTAGGTACGTAATGGGTTAACACCTGTGTGGTAATTGGTGTGCACTTACTGTATAGCCACAGTGGTTGTCTATACACATTTCTGCAATTAGCTTGCTGACATGGCTATGGCTCCAGTTGTCTGTTTCTATGTGGCCCTTTTGTGGGTTGCTTGTGTCAGCTGGGGGTCAGATATGGTGGGCAATTTGTACTCCTCTGCATACATGTTCAGTCACAGTCCTTCCATGTTGGCCTGTACCTATGGGACATATATATGGAACGGGGGAGGTCCCAAGACCAAGCCTTGTGGGATGCCACTCATATCTGCTTTGTAGTCTGACATGGATGCAGCATGTCTGACCATGTCAGTTCTGTCCTTGGTCTGGTTTGAAACCCTTCTACTGACATAAGGGTTTATATTTAAGCTGGTGAACATATCCATACTGTACTTGTAGGGTATTGTCTGGAAGCATATGCACTGTCCAGATACGCTGTGTGGACCACATTGCCCTCACCAATTACCTTAATGACTATTTCAAATGGGTCAAACATGTTTAGGTGCAGGATCTGCACTTACGACAGCCACACTGGGTAGGGTCCGGTGTCAGTAGGTCCACGGTAGCTTTATGTCTGCGGTACATACTAATCCTTTCCATAGCTGTGCAAGCCAAGCTTGTCAGGATCCTGGGGTGGTAGTTTGCAGTATCCATTCAGGCAACACCTTTGTTGTGAAGGACCACTGTTGTTGTACACTGCTCTTTGGGTACATATCCTGTGGTAAGGCTGACATTGGGCAGTAGTGTTATTTGGCATTCCATTCTTCTTGGAGTCCATGTTGGCCTCAGCCCAGGACACCATCACATACCTTTGCTGCTGTGTGTTTTGCTTTGTAGATGATGGCTGTTACCTCAGCATCTGCAATGTCAGGGGGCCAGCAGTCTGCTGGGATAGATATTTTGCATTCTGGGGGGGGGGGGTTGCACTGCACCTGTCAGGTTGTATGTTGGCAATATGTGTGTGTGTGTTTGGTATGTTGTTTGTAATATCTGTGTGATTCAGAGCATATCTGTGAATTCCCAACATGGTTCCTACCATCAGTTGAGTAAGCCTTGTGATTATCCTTAGTGTCCTGTACAATTTGTATCTTCATAGGTTCATAGGTTCATACTAGGCTATCCACCCTAGAGCATTAGTAAGCCTAGCCAGAGTGTTTGTGTCTTTCGCCGCCCCTTGCTATGTGACTATTATGGCCATTTAGGATTTTCTTTACTGTGCCTCTGTCTGGACATGACACAGTGAAGACCCCCAGTGTACATCTACGATCATCCATCCACTTGGCAGTATTCCTGTTGAGGGGTGTCAGTGAGGGTCTCTGCCTAACATGGATTGGGATCCTGTTCCTGGGTGTGGGGAGCCTCTGGGTTATGTATCTGTCCCTCCAGCACATCCTATTTCATTATGTGTTGAGGCTGACATCTGTCACTCTCACAGCTCCAATGGCTTTGATTTCCTGGGGTGGAGCATGTCCATTACTCCTGTGTTGGACATGGCCTTGTACAACAGAATTACAATGCTTCTGTGTAGGCAGTCTGTGACTGCATTCAGCTGGGGTGTCTACAGCCAGGCAGCATATGACATATATTTGACACCCTTTATCCTCTTGGTGAGGTACCTTTGAGGTCTTCCTAACCACTGCAGGTGTCAGGTACAGTACATCCCATATGAGTCATTGTACTAGATTATGGGTCTGATAAGGGAACAGTACAGGGGCACAGTGACCTCTGTTTATGTAGATGTGAATCCTTTCATGATACGGTGTCCAATATAGACAGTCTTCCTAGCCACATTGGCATTGTGAGTGTCACATGACAGGTTACTGTCGACTTGTGTCCCTAGGTCCCTGATTACTCCTTGCATACGTAATGGTTTACCACCTATGTGGTAATTTGTGAGTACCTTGTCTGGTATTTGGTGGGACATTCATACTGTCCAGCATCTTCAGGATGTCTGGGTGGGGTTCCTGTGTGTGAGAGTGTGGTCTGTCACATGCTACAGACTGTACAGCAGTTTTGACTACACTTAGGTGCACATGGGTGGTCTCCGCTGCTTCGTGCATTGTCAGTTACCTGGCCATATGGGTGTCTGTGCTGCATATGGATACTCCCCCTCCTTTGATGTTTTGGTCCAGGTGTTGGGGCCATAACGCATGATATGTGGTATAACCTGGTAGTGCTGGTGTGCTGTCAGTAGGCTTGTAGCAGGCTTCTGTCACTGCACAGACATCGATGTTCTCCATACTGGGAAGTGCCTCAGGAGTATGCATATTGCAGTTTACACATCTGGCATCGGTCAGCATTACCCTTATGTTTCTTACCACTTATGTTTTCTAGGGTGGTGGGTTAGTCTTTTTGGCCTTGCCTACATACGGCTCTATGGAGGTGGCAAAGGCCTTATCCAGTATCCAGATGCTCAGGGATAACAGGTGCAAGCCATCCCTGGAACAGCAGCATGGCTTGTCATGCATGACATCTCTAGCAGACAGACATTAGACCCTCTTGGACTGACAGCTGTAAATGTGCTACCTGTTAAAGCTGATCATTCTGTGTTTGTACTGTGGCATCATTCTTGGTGAGGGTTGGATGCTGCAAACGGCCAGTGTCATACCGGCCTGGAGTACATACTCAGAGAGCTCATCCATGCCTCTTTTCATGTAGTCCAGGGAGATACATCTCAGGTCATTCACACCAGCATGGACGATGAGTGCATCATATTTCTGCTTGCTTTGGGGTGACCTGCGTACTTGTGTTATGTGGCATATTGTGGCAGCCTACAGGCAGCTTACTGCACCCTTTCCCTTGATCAGTCTGGTGAGTGGGACAGCAGTGTGTCTGCCTATACAGGCACCTATTACAACTGTATCAGGCATGTTGTTTCTCCTTCTGGCCTGTAACTGTTTGGCACACCAGCTTTGTGTACTATGTGTTGCATGTGCTATCTTTGGAGGTTGTGGTTGCTTGGGTTCTGCTTTGGAGGCCTCTGTTGGTGTGGTGTGTTTGTAATTAGGGCCACCGGGAATGTTTTTCTGTGTTTATGTGTTTGGTTTACAGTTGTGATAGGTCTATGTGGGACTGGGTTTGTGGCGTATGTGGTTACCTTCTCCTCCTGACTAGTTTTGACAGTACTGAGTTGAGGGAGCTCAGCCTCCGGTTTGGATAAATGGTTGCATCTCTCACATATATTTGTATTTATTGGGGGGAGTTGAGGATTGTCTGTGTACTTGGGGCAGGTGTCACAATCCCTCTGGATTCACAGATTTTACTTGTTGTGGCTGGCCTTAGTGGATTGTATGTCTGGACATATTTTATTGCCATACTACTGATCAGTGATTACTTCCCTTTTTATGTTTGCTCTAACATGTAGTAGCATCCTCATTATCTTGCATGGTTTGGTAATAGCTGGAGTCCAGCATGCCAGATGCCTGCGTGTATGGCATTGTGTCTTGTTATTTGTGATTGCATAATCCAAGCATTCCTGGCTGTGTTCATGGAATGCCTGTATAACATGTTCTGCGGTGTGTCCCATATTCTGCACCTGCACAGGGCCTTTCGTGGATTCCACATCGGTTTGGAGGGGTGCAACATATGCTTTGCACATGTTTTTCACTGTGGTTTTCTGGCCAGGGACTGTGGTCAGGATGTGTATATCCAGTGTGATTACTCTATGGTCTGGTCTTACCAGTGAGGGATACACTTCTCATCTTGCCATCCAGTATGCATGTTGCTGATTATCACATCCAGTATGCTTACCCCTCTTGTGGGAGTGGTACGTTGTTCCTGGGCATTTTGGTTTATGGATTCTGGGAACTTTTCTCCTACTGTGTTGGTGCTAGTATAATGCTCCCAGTGTATGTCTGGGTATTTTCAGTCAACCAATATAACGTGGTTTGGGGGGCTTGATATATTCATGCATTCCAACATAGGCCAGGTGCAGTTCCTGGTATTAGGACAGTAGTCTGCAGCAGGCTATATACTGGGAGGTGGTTTTAGCCATTGGTATTTGACCATGGCTAATCCATGCTGCTTCTTGTTGTGGTACCAACATGGGGGTGTGGTTATCCTTGACATTTATTGCTAGTCACCCTCCTTTTGTAGCTTGTTCCATGTTTTGAGGCTGTACAGCACAGTATGAGGTGTAACCTGGTAGTGTTAGGGTGTTGATGTGAGCCTTGACCCAATTTTCTATTACAGGACTGATATCAACATTCTCCATACTGTGTGCGTTTACACTGCACGCATCTTGCTGTTTAGACTTCTGGCATTGGGTAGCATTACATCTAGGTTCCTATCCCTTGTGGTACCTATGAAGGTGGGTTTGTGTTTTGAGACTTACCTATTCAGGGCATGCTGTCGGTACTGACAGCCTTTGCCGGTATCCATGAGGCCTGGACTGATAGGTGCATGCCACCCCTAGCAGGTGGTGCATCATGTCATGCTCAGCATGCCTTCCCAGGCTGAAGCACATTGGCTCCCCTTTGACTAACTGCATTACTTCAGCCAGTTATTGCAATTGATCATCCCATCGTCCTTTTTTGGCTTCATGCTTGGTGAAGGTGGATGTTAGTCAGGGTCCTCAAGTGTGCATATAGTACATTGTGTTACATTACTTAACACATGGCATTCATGCCTCAGGTGGTGTTGCAGGGCTGCCTCTGTCGGATGCACATATTACACTCCCTGTACATATTTGTGAGCAGGTCATGTCATTTTAGGCATCCCTGTTATTATTTGAGTGAGTCAGAGGGGGTATCATTCCCAGGGTTCTTACTGAGCCAGTGTATGTGCTATGCGTTGCCTCTTTGCCAAGGCCAGGGCATACTGGGCACACCTCCTTCTGCCTACTGGGGCAGGCTCAGGTTGTTCCTCCTCCGAGTCACGCTCTGCCTGTGATGGCCTTGGCAATGGTGGGGGGCTGTTTGGCCCGGCCCTATGCTGGTCCTGCTGCAGCTGTTTTCGCAAGATCATATTATATAGCATAGCACATACCATGATAATTTGGGTACATGTAGTTGGTGAGTACTGCAAGGCTCCACCAGATGTATCCAGACACCGGAACCGTGACTTGAGCAGCCCAAACACACGCTCTATTACATTACGTGTTTGTGCGTGTTCCTCATTATGGCGTTCCTGTTCAGGTGTGTGTGCGTTTCTGATGGGTGTCATCAGCCATGGCTCCAGTGCATAACCTGCATCCCCCACTAGGTGTCTGTGTGGGATGTCCCCATTGGCAAATGTCTGGTACAGCTGTGTCAAATGCCAGATGTGGGAATCATGGTAGCTCCCAGCGCAGCCAGCATACACATTCATTATTATGCCCTGGGCATCACACATGACCTGGTAGTTGATGGAGGGGAAGCCCTTGCGGTTAATGTAGGCCCTACCCCGCTCACCAGCTGGTGCTTTGATGAGTATGTGCTTGCAGTCTGTTGCACCCACTACCTCAGGGTATTCCGCTATTTGCTGGAAGAGACGCATATTGCTGGCCAATACCTCATGGGCATTGGGGAAATATACATGATCACTGACATGTGCTGACATGGCATCCAGGAACTGGTGCAGTACCCTGGAGGCTAATGCCTGTGATATCCCCATCATATCACCAGTTGGTCACTGGAAGGTACCTGTTGCTAGTATTCTTAGGCTAACACATACCTTGGTTTCCACTGGGATGGGTTTCCCTCTGTTGGTTCTGTGTGTGAGGCGTGGCCTGCACAGCTCGACTATTTGCTGCAGAAGCTCTCTGTCCACTCTATAGCGCTCTACTATCTTCAGCTCATGTAACCCGTGGTAGGTGACCCTGGGCCTGTACACTCTTCTCCGTCTCCTCACTGTGGGTTGTCTGGCACCATCTGCATTGTCACCACCCTCAGCAAGTCACCTATGTCTCATTATGACAGCTATGGCAGCCCCTAGCATTTCTGCTCTGAGTTCAGCTTTTTCAGTTTTCACTTCTAATAGCTTACTCCTGTCTTGCAGTGTCTCTTGAGAGAAACATCCTGCACTACTGTTTGCAGAGTTTTAAGTGCTGGGCTGGGCTACTATTCTGCCTGTGTAATTGCCTGCTTCTAATTGTTTTCACCTGCTAGCTCCAGCAGTATTCCCTGCTAGCTTCCTACTAATTCTGTTGCTTCCTTTTTCCTTTCTGTTTCCTCAGGGGGGAGCAGCGTGCATACCAGCAGAAACATGCTCACAGTGGCTTACACGCGTGCACACATGCTTACACGGTTCAAGATCTGCCTATTCGGGTTAAAACGCATGCACACTAGCGCAAACAGTGTTCCAAATCTACCAACACGCTCCCACATGCTCAGTTTGTCTTACACGTGCACACTGCCCTACTCGTGCTTCATGGCGCGCACTCATGCGCATGCACGCCCAGCAAGAAACTTTGGTGTAAATAGCAGTGTACACCTTCCATTTCTTGACTTTCCCATGCTTATCTTGTGGCATTCATCTTTCCCTGATCTGTGTCTGTCATCTGTCATGTTACACTGACTTCCAATGAACTGCATTTCTTTCTACCATTCCCCCCTGTGATGTCACCTATCTCCTACTCTATTCCTCCCCCTTATGTATCTCTTACACTACTCAGATTGTGATCATTTGCTATGTGACTGTGGGATTCAGTATCCTAAACCTCATTTACATGAGATTGCCTACTAATGCTTAGTTACATGTCTTAGACTCAGCTTCCCTCCTTAGCAACCAATACACGGTGGCCATGTTGTTTTTGGTCTGCTGGTCCCTGCATTGTCATTCCATGTATTGAATAATATAACCTTCATTTTTATGTTTTATACAGCGCAGCCCTTTTGTGAGGGGCTGTGCTGCGTTTAAACATCGGCGATCGCCAAAAAAAAAATTATATTTTTTTTATATTTGCATCGGGTTACCTTGCCAATGGCCACATATTTGGCCATTGGCATGCTGCCTGACACATATGCACCCTTTATTTGGAGCTGACATGGCTCCATTGTGATTTTTGCAGAAACGTACTCAGTTGTCAACTGAGTACATTTCTGCAGCTAAAACGGCTCTTACATGGGCTGGTTTCTGATTCGTGGATCGCTAATATACCTCATTTGCATACCTTTCAGCTGCAAGTGAGGTATTTAGCATATCCACGTCCAGTCCGTGTAAGAGACGTTTTATCTGGTCTCTTACAAGGAGTTTTGGGCTGTTCCTGGATCGCGAGGCTTGCATGGAATGTTACACGTCTCTTACACTCCGTGCAAGCCTTCGTGAATCCTGCCCTTTGTTTGCAGTGACAACCTTGCCTGGGGGTGGGGATGGGATATGGATGTCCAGGGAAAGGTGGGAATGGTCAGATATCAACAAGGGTGGTCTACCTCTGGTGTGGAACAGTGAGTACCCATGTTGCAGATGGTCAGGTGCAATATGTATTCCCCCTTGTGGCTGTGGTGAGTGGTCCTGCCATAGCACATGGACTCACAAATTGCAGTGGCTGTAGGGTAATGTTGTAGAGGCCTGAGTAGTTCCCACACACAATATACCTGTACCTGATGTTAACAACTGGAATGGTGTATGTGAACACCTTCATATCTTGGCACTGTTCCCAGGGAAGCAAAGTGTGTGTCCTGGATGTGGGAGGGGTGGTCTGAACTGGTTGTGTTGTGTGTTACAGGTCCTGTGGTCATGAAGCATGGTATAAAACATAACTTGCCAGTGCTGATGTGCATATCTGACCCTGAAGTAGGTGGCTGCAAATGCATATATATGCTATCCCCCACCTGACAGTTAGTAACAGATGTACATACCTCTGTATAAATAATGATGTCAGCACCCTATAAATACTGCAGGTGCAGAGCAGATGCCCAGTAATTCGGATAGTGTGCTCTGCTAATGCATCTCCCTCAAGTGTCATAATATAGTTTGGTAGGGGTTTGAATTCTGCAAATGCTCAGTGTGTGTGGGTGAGCAGGGTTGGTGTGTGTGCAATTCTGTGTGAGAGAAATGTCCCTTTTGGCAACTAGGGGAACACACTACAGGATGCACATTCCTCTTTCTAAACACTGATGATGTCAGCACCCTATAAGTACAGCAGGAGAAGAGAAACCTCCCAGTAATGCGAATAACACCCTCCACTAATGCGTCTGTCTCGAGTGTCATAATATAGTTAGGTAGGGGTTTGAATCCTGCAAATGCTCAGTGTGTGTGTGTTTGGGTGAGGGGGGTTAGTGTGTGCACAATTCTGTGTGAGAGCAATGTCCCTTTTGGCAAATAGGAGAACACACTACAGGATGCACATTCCCCTTTCTAAACACTGATGATGTCAGCACCCTATAAGTACAGCAGAAGAAGGGAAACCTCCCAGTAATGTGAATAGTGTGCTCTGCTAATGCGTCCGTCTCAAGTGTCATAACATAGTTAGCTAGGGGTTTGAATCCTCCAAGTGTGTGTGTGTGGGGGGTGGAAGTAGGGTGTGTGCAATTACATGTGTGAGAGAGCTGACCCTTTTGCCAACCACTACAACACACCAGCTGCTGCATATTCCAGTCTCTAAACAGAGATGATGTCAGCACCCAACAAGTACAGCAGAAGAGGGCAAATCTCCCAGTAATGCAAATAGCACGGTCTGCTACTGTGTCTCTCACTACTGTCATAGCACTGTTTGTTATGGCTTTGAATTCCACAAATGCCACATGTGTTTTTGTCACACAGAATGCCCATGTGTGTGGGTTGTTGTTCACAATAATGCATGACATCGATTATACCAGCAATGGCAATGCACACATATGATGTATGTGTGTGCCAAATACACATATATACCTGTGACCTTCAATAGTTCCCATGTCTGATGCCTGCCACATGTGAATACATGGTATTTGCACTGGATAACATTATGATTGTGGTTTTCTGTGCGGATGCTGCATGTGGTATGTGTATATACAGTGTGAGTGGTATATGGTATCATCCTAGCAGCGAGGGATACACATCTGGTCTGGGGCATATAGTCTACATGTTGTTGATGAACAGGTGCTGCATGTTTTCACCTGTTGTGGGAGTGGTAACAAGTTGTTCCATAGCAATGCAGTGACTACATGCTAGGAACCTTTCAGCTAGGGCGTTGTAGCTACAGTAATTCATCAGCATTCAGTAATACTTCAGCCTTCTTGGTGAGGGTATGATGCCAACCAAGGTCAGGGTCATACCAACCTGTGCCACATGCTCAGAGAGCCCTTCTATGTTCCCTATCATGTAGTTCAGGGAGGTACACCACAGGACAGCCATAGTGGCATGGACAATGACTGAGTCATATGTGTCCATGCCTCTGACTGACCTGTATGCTTGTGTTATGTGGTGGACCATAGTGCCCCACAGGCATATCACTGTGACCTTCACCTTGTCCAGCCTGGTGAGCGGGACCTCACTGTACCGGACAATAAAGGTACCTAACACAACTGTAGCAGGTGTGTTGTCTAGCCATACAGGCTGTGACTGTTTGGCACACAGGATTTGTGTGCTATGTGTTGCACGTGCTGTGTTCCGGCTTAACATATGCCTGTGTGCCAGCTGCAGAGGTGTCTGCTGCTCAGGCAGGATGCTATTCTGAGGCTCCAAGAATGCCCCAGTGTGTTCATGTGTTTGGATTGCTGTCAGTGTAGGTCTACATCAGACTGGTATTGTAGTCACTGTAGTATTTCATGCCACCTGACAGGTTATGCCAGTACTGGGTTCAGAGTGCTTAGTCCCAAGTTTGGCTATATGGTTGCATCTCACACATGTGTTGTACATCCATGGGTAGGGGAGACGGTTGACTGTGAACATGTGGCAGCTGTGACATTGCCACATGACTCACATATTCCACAACTGTACCATAGAGGTGACTGACAAGTGAACTTTGCACATGCTACCATAGTATTGTGATTGCCATGGTGATTAACAGCACATAGGGCCAATGGGGAACAAGGTACAGAAGGTGAGTATGTGAGGGAGTAGTGCCTGTGATTAGTTAGTGCTGGCATATATGACTGCTCACGTGGTCAAATGCCAGGTAAGTCATATGCAATGTGTCACAGGCAACGTACGTGTGAACAGGACAAACAGTGATGTTCTGTCAAGTGAGACATGGACATACATAAAGTAAGCTATGCAGATTTCACTAGGAATCCACAGAAGCTCCGTAAATCTGCATTGCAGGTGGAATCAGTGTTCTAGGGTAACTGCAAGCAAACATGCATGCAAACAAAGCTACAGTAAGCAGGGCTGCATGTAGTCCATTGTACAACAAACAAGCTGTACCACTTCCAGTAGGTAACAGTGCAAATATGCAGACACTATACACATGTACATGGAAATACACAGGTCAGATGGCCAGGGTCCAGTCTCAGCGCACACAAGTGTACAGACCATGTACCGTCAGGATGTACAATAACCGGATGGAAACCCAGGTGCTCATACCTGCACTAATACACGTCAAATAATAGACACTGAGCCTTCACTCAGTGGTTCCATACTTAGTAGGATGTATGCTGCCTGCCCTGCCACCACAGTATCCCTGACATTTATGGGGACACTCCTTCCTGTGAAAGTTAGTTTTGTGTGTTGGGGCTGTCTAGCATGGTATGAGATGTGAGCTTGCAGTGCTAGGGTGCTCCTGTGTGTCCTGTATCAGTCGTGTAGTACTGCACACATATCAACATCCTCAAATATCTGCCTTGCAGAGTCCAGTCTGGGTAACATGCCACCTTCAGTTTACATGTCCATCATTGTGTATCAATATTTTCATTACCTTATACCCTGTGCTACCTATGTATGTGGCCTTCTGTTGACATCTTTACCACCATATGCAAACATGTGCAGATGATACACTATGGCACTTACCATGGGTGTAGAAAACAGTACAAGACAATCATACCCTTACTGCATCAGGCATGCTGGGATATATCCACAATTATATCAGCACACTGTACTGTTAACAACATGATACTATTACTACACATCTATGTAGTCACCCTGTGCATCAGCAACATGTTAACCTGTACCTGCACTGATGTTACAGATTGCAGGAGGTGGCACAATTTCATCATATGCACAGGATGTGAACTTGGTATGCCTGAGTCTGCCACTGATACCACCAATTGACATGTATGTGCATGTATGTTGGTGAGGGACAGCAGTACAAGGTGGGCAATGTTGATGCAGTGTGTGCGTGTATGTGGTAGCCCTAGGTATTGCCAATTCGCATGTGTGTATGGATGCACACAGTTCCACCTCATGGCTGCCATATACCGGTGTTTGTGGACAGCCACAGACTGTACCTGCCAGGTCATACAGATCAGTGTCTCTGGCCACGGATAAAGTACCTGTGCCTTGCAGGTGTGCTATGGACTGTATCTGGTACTAATCCAGACTGGGTACTGTCATCAGAAGCAGGTGTTCGTTGACTGGACACAGATCCCTGTTGGGCCTGTCCAGAGCCACGTGCACGTGGTCTCCTGGGGTGGTCTGATGACAGCACAGACCCAGCATTGCTGGGGCTGCTGCTGGTACTATGGGGGCGGCCACGGCCCTGTTGTTGTCTGCGATGACTGCCAGCTGCTGCTGTTGCTGGCATACGCCCACGTCGACGCCTCAACCGTCCACCATTGCCCTGGCTCATGGACATATAGTTGTGGAACTGATATAATATGTCCCCACAACGTCTGTCTATAACATTGGTGAAATTACGGATGGCAGCCGCAATGTCACGCATACTGTCACTCATGGCTGTGCAACATGCTGTCAGCTCCCTCAGACCCTGTCTGGTGTACTGTTCCATACATGACTGTGCCTGCATGACAGCCCAAAACATAGCTGAGGTTGTAAGACCTCTGTGGGCATGTCTGACAGGGGCAGTACGCCCACAGATGCTCCCACGAGAACCCATGGACATCTGTCTGTGTGGTACCATCTCAGAGCCATGCCCATGGCTGCTGTCTGGGGAAGCATGTGCCACAGATACCACATTACCCTGGTCAATGCCCACTGTATCCTGTCCATCACTTAGGGACATTGGTGACAAAGGATGTATTGGCAGGATGACTGTGCGCATTGATGGGGTTGACAGATGTGTACTGTCAATTGGCTGACCAATGATGGACCCTGGCACACCTTCCTGTGCCATTACACAGATGTTATCATTATCACTACCCGTGGCACCTGATTCAGGTTCTCTGCTGCATGACACCAGAGCAGCACCAGAACCTGTGGGAGGGAAACAGGAAACACAGTTTACAATGTCTACACAATGTTACCAGTGATGCACACATGTACACATGCACACATGCACACGTGCACACATGCACACATGCACACATGCACACATGCACAGGTGCACACATGCACAGGTGCACACATGCACACAGTTGCACACTTGCACACTACTCAGTATGCAAGATATCAACACACAGACACACCTGCATGCATACACAGATCACTACTGATTGAGCCTAATATTACTATTACTATCAAGACTATTAAAGGTATTGTTAATACACACTCACCAGCATGGATAGGCTGCATTGCTGTTACACCGGAGGGACCTGCAGAGGTGAGGAAATTAATGTCAGTGGGCACAACTGTGACATTGTTAATGAGTATGATACAGGTCAGTAGTACAACAGTTGCCTTTCACAGGTCAGCTGCTGATATTGAGGATATCACACTTGCACATTAAATACTATGATGACAGCTACAAACCAAGGACACACCTCACACATGCATTAACTACCAGTGTACACAACAGTCAACTATACATATGGCATATTACCTGCATGCTCGTAGTCATGGTGCTGTGTGACTCCAGCCTCCATCATAATTCAGGTCTGCTGCTGTTGTTGTTGTTGGTGGGCTGGAGCCACAACACTTAGGAGTAGTCCCTCCAGTCTGGTGAGTGGGGGATGTGTAGCCACCCCACCACCTGTGGCAACCTGTTGCCTGTGGATATCTGACACACACTGACGGACATTTCTGATTAAATCACTGCAGTGATGTCGTACCTGCTCATATGTCCTATTATGCATGCCTATGTCATTTACCCGATGGACCAGGTCTTGCCACAGTGCGGCCCTCTCCTGCTGATTCTGGCTGGTGTGGGAAAAGAGTATTGCAAAATCCCACACCAGGCTCTGGTGTATTTCCTTATCCTCGGCTGCAGAGTATGCCGGATTGCGCTGGTGAGCCATGGTCCTGAAAAAGGAAATAAAATTATATCAGCAAAATATGTCAGCAGAATTTGGCACACATACTACACATGCTACTCAACTGTTGTGATACAACATATCTCCCATATATAGCATCTGTCTGTCTATTGGTGGATACACATGTAAATGGCCAGGTATCAGTGCTCAGCCAACAACTGTGCAACAGTACCTGGCACACTCCATACGACATACTACCAAACCCCAGCAGTCAGCACACTGATTCAGGTCCAAAGCACCTCCTCACTCTGGGGTTTGTATCAAGGTACTGTATGGGGAACATCATCAACTACTGTGATCTGACCACAAACTAATCGCCCTGAATATACATATCCCACCTCCACCACCAGCACAAATGACTACAGTGAATAATATTTCAAATGCAAACTTTACACTTCTTAAGACTGAGATGGTATCCTTTAAGCCCACTGGGCCAGTGGAAGCCACAACCCACAATGCTGACTCCTTCACAAATGATTTCTACGGACATCTCCGAGAATGCATGGATCATGCAATCCCATATAAGACCAAGACACTCTCCACAAAGGGAAAGCATCCTGTCTGGTGGACCCCAGCCATAAACAGATTGTATAACAAAAGATGGAAGCTACTGCAAGACAGAGCATAATTCCATAAAGGGAAGGCATGTCTGATCAGCACTAGTAAAGAGCTATGTTCTCTCATACAAACATCCATGGGCAACTTTGAGAGGGAAATCACAGAGGACACTATAGATAACCAAAAGGCCTTCTTCAGTTATGTTAGAAACCTGGTCAGAAACCCTCCAATATGCTCATAGTTAGTACACAACAACAAATAATTCACTGAACCCACAGATATTGGCAACATTGTGGCAGACAGGTTCAGTGCAATTCCCCCCCCCTCCGTCTCCCCCAAATGAAGACATACTTATCCCAGCTGAATGTAACCTCCCTGTCATCACAGATGTCCAGGTGAGAGCTGCCCTCAGAAAAGCAAAAAACACAGCATCAATGGGACCTGATGGTATCCCTGGTTGCATGCTACATGAACTCCAAGAGGAGCTAAACCCGCATATAGAAGTGCTATGTAACACTAGCCTGACTACAGGATATGTACCTGTACACTGGCGTACAGCAGCAGTGGTTCTACTCCACAAAGGAGGCACCTTCTACATACCAATACAATACAACACAATACAATACAGTACAATACAATACAATACAATACAATATGCTATTGCCCCTGGGACTACAGCAGCATACTGTTCTGCTACACTGACCATTGTGACACATGTGATGTGATGGTACCTGCTCCTGTCAAACAGTTACACAGGGTGACTCATATGGCATATTACCTAACTGACTAACATTCAGCAGGGGTATGTGTGACATGTACTCATGGGTAGACTTGCTTCTTAACACTGTGTGTTTTTTTTGCAGGGTATGTCTTATCTGTGGGTAGGAACCAGTACCTCTGCCATGTGCTCTCTACTGTGGTGTCAAGGACGACAGACAGTGGTCATTTAGGTTGGGGATGGTGTGAGGTGTTGCTATGGTTGTTGGACATCTGTCATGGGTGTGACTTAAGTATGTAAATCCAGGAGTGGTAACCTCTATGTGGGTAGTATGTGAGCACTCTGTGGTGTTGTCAGTCACTGTGCATTGGTAATGTGTTTGAATGCATTGTCACAGTGTCGTACATGTCACTGTGTCCTTCTCCATATCTGTAGCTGTCATGTGAGGTACATACTGTGGCAGACATTGTGTGGTGTGGAGGGGTACACTGACCTACATGTCCATAGCTGACACACCATGTCTGCTGACACATACCATGTACAGGTATTCCAGGAATAGTGCACCACTGTGACTATCATTGGGGGGCCTATTGTAAACGTTTATGACCCTGTTCACCCCTGACACATGCAGTGGTGGGCAGCCAATCAGATATCTGGTGGTTACTGGTATAGGTGATTTGAAATGGGGTATGGTACTCCAGTTTCGACACTGGTGTTCACTCCATGCCTTTGTCACCAGGCACCTGTTGCAATACATCTGTACACATGTGCCTCACTCAGAATATCTCTCTCTCTATATATATATATATATATATATGTATATATATATATATATATATATATATATATATATCTATATATATATATATATATATATATATATATATATATATATATATATATATATATATATATATATATATATATATCTGTATACATATACACATATATATATCGATGTACATATATTGCTATAGATATGGAGAGAGGGGGGAGTGTGACAGAGAGGGGCTGAGAGTGACAGAGGGGGTGGGACAGTGGGAGTGTGAGATAGTCATATACAGTCATATCTGTAGATAGTCAGATCTGTCTGTCTATGTATATGTATCTACATATATCTATATCTGTATGTGTGTATTACATATATATGTTTGTACATATTCTATCTATCTACATCTGTCTATGTATTCCTACATCCCTCTCTATGTATGTATACATATATGCATATTATTTATACATATATATATATATATATATATATATATATATATACATACATATATTGACATACATACGTATCCATATGATAGATAGGTATATCAACATGTTTGTTTACAAAACTGTATACACACACTAACATACTGCTAAACATACATAACTGTGAAACCTACATTGTACATTGTACTACAACCTACATTCAACTTACATTGATATGTGCACATAGATGCCCTCACATACATATGTATGTACAGCCTTCACTGATAGTTGCTGTATGTCCCCTGCCCTATGCACATCTTCCTATTCATATAGATACAGACCAATGACCAATGACACATATGGAGGGTTCACAGTATGTAGACTTTTAACGTATTACTTTACATTACCTGTGTTTGTCACAGCTGCTTGCATTGCCTTTTGGATCGGTGTCCTGCTGCTGCTCCAGTTGACAGATGACAGCTTTCTAGTAGGTTTTGTTAATAAGTGTTTTTATTGGTGTGTGTTTTTCTCTCTCTCTCTCTCTCTCTCCCTACCTCAAGAGGGTGCAATGAAAGTATTGCATGTGTGGACTGGGAGTACAGCATGCTTTTGTAGGTATCTGCATATGTCCATGTGATTGCCTCTGCACCAATTGTTAGCCAGCATTTGCTAATTGCATGCAGCCAGTTGTGTACTGATTGCAGTTCTCACTGTGATTTCAGGATAGTGCTATAAAAAGTATGTGAGATAGGCGTAGCCCTTTCAGATTTTAAGGGCAGGGACCATGCTGGTATGCTGTGGACACTGTTCTGTGAGTGTAAAGGTTAGTATCTCTCTCATATTTCCGGCTGTGTTGTAGATTAACATTTCTCCATTCATTTCTCCAGTTTCCTGTACTAAGTGTGTATGTACACTGACACCTAAGACTACTACTACTGTTAATGTGGGTGTGTGTGCTTTCCTGTGGGACATGTGGTGTAACTGGTATATAGCAGTGGCTCTTGCACTTTGTTGCTATGGCTTCAATATTGCCCTTTACATTCACTACTTGTATGCCTGCTAGGTGTCTTGACTGTAGTGTGTTGCTGTGGCTTTCCTATTTTCCATGTACATTCACACCTTAGAATGCTTGCTATATCTGCTGGGGTGTTACTGCGTGCAGTGTGATCTGGCCATGGTGTTGGCCTTAACATCTATTAGGATATTTGAGTATGCTGCTGAGCAGGCCCCAGAGACTCTCAGGTGCATCTTTTATCTGCCTCATGGAATGGTACATATCAGTGGGGTACACCCATTAAATTGTCTGGTATTCTGCAGTTGTGACTGTGGGTTAGCATGAGCACATGTATTACTACACTATTTCTGCCGTGCAAGTGGAGCATACTTTCAGTACTTCATAGTTACCATTGCATGTGTTGTAACACCTTTCTGCCTACTGTTTGTACATTTCACAGGGAGTCTGTGGGGCATCCCTGTAACTCAGTCACTGTTGCTATGTCTAGGCTCTTAACTATTCAAATATGGCAGTGTCAGACCTCTCAAGTGTACAGATATTTGCAGGATGTCCACATTTTTGCCTCATATTTTGGTCCATATCTCATAAAACAGCTTTTTCTGGCAAATCACTCAGGGCTCAAGTCAGACTATAGTGACAAACATGTAAGTTTCAGACTTCGTACCCTTCCAAACATCCAACATAATGCAAAACCTGTTACTCTCTCAACTGTCTAAGTTTGTTGGAGCAATATTTGAAATGTATCCCTATTTTTGGGCCTTTGCTCCACATTTTTTATTACTTAGTCCAGATGTGTTGCTGTAAGAGGTTGTGGGGTATGGGCAGTGATTATCCTGCTGTGAGTATGTGTGTGGCTTGCAAGGTGCTACAGTGACATTATTACCTACTAGCTACCAACTAGCATGGCTGTTTCTGTTCACACACTACTATTATAGAAATCCACTACATTTGACAGTAAATATACATGACATGCTTTGTGTACTACACATCCTTTCTACCCTTTACATTCATTCCTACTATTGCATGATATATTTATTGTAGCACAATGTTCTTATATAACAGTCATGGCTTAGTGGTAAGTCATGCAGACTACTGTTTCCAAGGTCCTGGGTTCGGGGCTGATAGTGGGATTTTATTTTGCTTTTGAGCAGACTGCAGGCCTTGTCATTCAGAGTGACTAAGGCACTTTTAAGCAGTTGTAAGCGGGTTAGCGCTGGTTTGCGCGGAGCTTACGCATGCGTACTGGCGTTCAGCTCCGCGCATACCCGCTAACAACTGCTTAAAAGTGCTTACTCTTGCGCACACCCACGCTAATTTCTTTGAAAGAAATGAAAATGGGGAGACAGGACAGTGGTGAAAAAGGGGTCACAAAGAGGGTAGGACAGTAGGGAAACAAGCTCAGGTTTTGCAAGAGGGATGTAGGTAAGGCCAATAGCTGCCCATTTCTTCATCAGCAACAGCTGTGCATATGTTTGTAATTTGGTGTGAAATTTGACACCTTCCACCCCTGAGAGAGGTGTAAGGACAACAATAATACTTGTCGTACAGCCAATTGTAATTGACAGTTTACATGTCCAGCAGACATGTGTGCAAAATGGGCAGCTATGTATGGGGCGTAATTTTTTTGTGGGTACAGAGTGCCCTTTTTTTTTTTTTTCAGGTGAGAGTGGTATGTCAGGTACAGGAAGTCAATATAGCTGAGGAGGTAGGTTGGGTAGGTTAACAGACATGACAAACAAGACACATACAGGGGCGGTGTATGACACATGTGGGGGGGTTACACAATTGACGGGGACGGATGTTTGGATATCTCGAGCCCATGAGCCCACAGATGGCAACAGTGGAACTGAGATCCCCACCCATGGGCAGTTGCCACTGTGCCTTCACTGCCCAGGATGGGGCTGTGCTGGGGGCTGTGTAGGCCAGGCAGCAGGCATGCCCGTGAGTTGTGCCACCCATGCCTCAAGCTGGCGTAGGGGCCCAAGCACAGCGTGCCGGATCTCCCTACGCACCACAGTCTGGACACTACGGAGGGTGAGTGGTGGTTCTCCTCTGGTCACACTTGCAGAGGGGGGACGAGCCCCATCCCCTGCAGTGCATCCACCTGCAGGTGGCACAGGGCCACCGGAGGAGAGTCCGGCCTGGGCACTACTGCCAGGTGCACTCGCCAGCTGAGGAGGGAGAGGTGGGTCCGCTGGAACCCGCCTTCCCTGTCGTCCTATGTTTTGCATTATGTTATGACAGTTTGGGTTAGTAACGTACAATACCATTCACAATTAGTTGTAACAGCATGCATTATTATTCCCATTAACCAAACACCCATAAATTCAAGCCATTGAACAGCAAGCATAACACATGCATAATTTGAACAGCAATACACAATCCAACAACATGCAGGGTTGATTGATGGCAACAGGCCATCAGGTTTGGATGTATGAACAGGGCAGATGCATCAACGTACATGCAAATATGTATGAACCAACAGGACAAATGTCCAGGGGTATTAATTGTGATTGCACATACCAATTTCACGTGGAATGGATTATATGTGGTTATAGGGTAGAGTGAAGAAAATTTAATTAACAGCTTCAAATGCCAATACATATGCTGTACATTTCTACTAGCTGCAAATATATACACACTATAGTTCTGCCTACAGTTTCCTATGTGATAACTACTTCAGGTTGGTGATAGGAATGTTACTGCTGCATCAATATACATTTCATTTTTATTCATACACATTCATATCTGGCTCTGTTCAACTACATCATCTTGCTACATTTGCTTTATATAGCTATAGACAACTATGGATGTTTGGTATTTCAGACAACCATACTATCTGCATATTGCAGAATGAGAGCAACATATCCAGATTTTGGGACACACATTCCAGCTGCAGTGCCGTTTTCAACACATGTTACTGTTTGGTTAAGCCTGTCACATTCATTTCATTTTGTACTGACTGCAGTATAGTTTATTCAGGAGTTATTACTACTTTATTGATGGATTCATACCTCTTTCTCACACTCTCTCACTTGTTTTATTTTTACAATTCAGGATGGTACTTAATTCTAGGCTTTATTGACATGTTTTCCCTGAAGTTATAACAATCCTTTCCAACAGTCTCACTTATGTCATGTTTCTGTATTTCAACAGGGATATATTTCACATGTGTTTTACTGAGCTTCTGCAGCTGTACTTTTCAGCCTGCTGCAGGTTATGTACTATTATATTACAGGTGGGGCATCTTTATTTCAGACTTGTTTCATTTTTATGTTTGGATTACAGGCTGCATCACACTTTTGTAATCAAGCAATACTTGCAAACCCTCTTACACTGTTACTTGCACATTTTATTAATTAGTTACTACACTGCACTCTTTTGCTAACTGTCATACTTATATATTTATTTACAGTTACAGGGAGAGAATTACTGACCTGCCTGGTGGCACAACCGCACCAGCCTATCACCATAGGCTCGACGGTTCACAGAACGGACACCTGCAGCTGTAATATAAATAAAGTAATATTGGAATACACATCTCCATAATATCAGATAGGTTAATTTCTTACATAAATAATTAGATGTAACTTACTCAGTAGTGGGGCGTTGGGCATTTGCCGGGCCTCCTGAATCCAATGGTTCAGTTGGTCCTGCTTCCGTCTCTTCAGGTCCGCATGGTGGTGACGGACCTGCTCACCAGGCTTTGGTATTCCTGTGGCACTGGTGAGATCATGAGCCAACCGGTCCCACGCCTCAGCCCTATATGCTCCCCACAGGACCTGGCCCTGCATGAGTTGGGCCTCATGATTATGGAAGAGGAGCCAAACCATATATTTGGACTCCTCAATGCCCCACCTCTGTGCTCAGAAGCAACTACCCTCACCTACACCTGACATCCTGGCTGCAAGTCGGTTCTACAATCAGTTATGCTGTGTATTCCCACCTATGGGGCTTATATATGCCGTTTTTCCCGCACTTATCTGTGATTGGCCATTTTGGAATTGTATCAGCTTCACAAAACCTGCTTTGTCATGCTCCTCTTTCTATTCATTCCTATATATATGCTATTACTGCATTTCTAAGTGCAACTGTCATGGCTTAGTGGTTCAGTACTTTGACTATGGTGCATGGTATCCTGGGTTCAAACCTGGCCATTGCTTTTTATATTTTTTGATTGTCTACACAGGCTAAGAGGTGTGTCTGTGTAAAGGCAGTTTTGATACAGCTTGCTCAACGTTGCCCGTCAGTTAGGTTGTTGGCGCGGTGCACAGCTCCGCGCAAATGGATCACGCTAATTTACGCGTGGTTTGGCTTTCAGCGTGCATGTTATGCTCAACTCAGCTACAGGCACACAGTTTCAGTGTGTTAAAATGCTGCTCAACTCCGGGCACTCATTTTACACCTATTAAACCACTGCCCACCTACGGGCACTCACTTTACACCTGTTGTAACACTGCTGACCTACGGGCACTCATTTTACACCTGTTAAAACACTGCTCACCTACAAGCAGATATCCTCAACTTGTTAGACTGTAGCTCAGCTATGGGCACATCTCACATTTTTTTTTAATTTTTTTATCTCACATTTCTTCAAAATACATGGCCCATTTCATTACAATTTACATAAAATATAATTTTATATATGTACATATATGTCAGGGACTTGTTTCGTGCTTATTTTGCTAAAAATAAAAATTTATGTTGTGGGGGCTCGAACCATGACTGCCTCCTCTTCAGCCGATGTCTCTACCGCTATGCTATTGCTTCTTGGCTTACTTTGCATATTTAGTTGTTATATGCTTTTCCACTGACTGCTAACTGTGGCTAAGCGCCGGGCACACCCACGCAAATGAGCGCACTCACGGGCAAACATCTTTACAACTTATAAAAAATATATAAAATGTTAATTTATACATTTTATGTTCATAGTCTGTGGGGGCATGTGTTGTGTTGTGTTTATTCACATTTACACGGACTCTGTCGTGGGGGTTTACTTTCGGGACTTTAATTCTTCTGGGGGCGTGTCCGTCTGCAGGGCTCGCTCTACGGACATGCCCCCTACTGTCTTCCACGGACCGTGTTAGCCTTAGGTGTGATTCAGCATGCCCTCATGCATATGCATGACATGCTGACGTCACACCGTTTAACTGCAGCCTCCGTGTAAGCCTTGTAACTCTTACACGGAGGCTTCATGAATCCTGCCCAATGTCTTGTAATGATCTGTATGAGAAGTGTATGTTGTTGTAACTGACTGCCTTGAGTTGCCTGGGTTATTGTTTCTGAGAAGACAGATGTTAATACCATAGACTTCAACCTGAACGAGTGATGTTTTAAGTAACTGCTTCTGTGTGATCAACATTCTGTGCAGTTTAAAGTGAAACACAGGCTTGCATTTAGATAGCTCTTTTTTAATTTCATTACTTTCACTATTGCATGACATTTTCTGATTGAACAGATCTTATTTCTATGGTTTCTGTGATTGTTATTTTGCTATATGCCTTATACTTAAAAAATTGGTAATTTTTCATGGATTAATGATTCCAAGAGTCTTACATTAAGCAGCTTACCGAAGCAGAAGAATAGTTAAAAAATGTGACCTGTCAGGGTTACTGAAATTCAATTTTTTAATGGCTTTATTAAATTTTCACTTAATGTATTGGCAAACCTACATTAATAGAAAATGAAACAAACTATATTCACAATTCTCATTATCTTGCATTATACATTGCATGTGTTTTATTTCTTTATAACATATTCACTCCACCATTACATACATTACTTAATTCCTACCTTCATTTAAACCACAGTACTCCTCCTGAACATTATTCTACTTGTATTCTTTCCACATACTCCTTATATTTCTATGCAGTTTGTTCCTTCCCTTTTCTAAAGATCCCACTTCTATTTATTTTATGTCCATTACAATATTCAGTACTTCAATTGCAATTGATTTAAATTTTGATTTCAATTTTCTAGTTAACTATTTTATTTATTTATTGCAGACAGCAGCATTGAACTTAGGAAGGTCTTATTATACACAGGAAATTCAAATTCTATGTCTAAGCTCAAAAGAATAATTTCCTTAGTTACAACCATGTCTCCTACTAACGTTTCTGATAGAGTATCGTGAAGGGAATTTTTAAAATGTAACAACTTATTACACTCTGAAAATGTGTTGCCAAATAACCTCTCTCTTTCCCATCACACCTTCAGCACTTGTCATGGAGGGCATTCTAATGCTAATTAATTAGCCAGTATTATCTCTCAGTTGAATGGTTTAGGTCTACTTTTTGCAATGCCATTTCATTCAAGGAGATAGGGAAATAAAGCAAAGCTGGTCTTGGCATTTTTTATCACCCTAGCGGCTGAGAGTTAATTTTCTATTTTTAAGCAAGTTTGTTATTCTACATTCTCCATCTAGAGGCATTCATTATGTAGAAATATTAGGTTATAGTTACAGTCATGCTAGTGTGATGGTGTGAGATGCTTAGAGTATAAAAGAGGAAAACAGGTCAGAGGTAAAGGACAGCTTTGACTAGGAGATCACTCATGTTGTGTAGCAGGAAGATTTAGCCAAACAAAAGCTTAAGCTTCTTTGGTTCCACAAAAGAGATCATCAACATAGAGTCCAAATGAACATAAGCCACATCACAGAGAATGGCTCTGGTTAAAAGGTTAGAGGAAAAATTAAAAAACAGTTTATGCAGAAATAAATCTGAAAGATTACAGGAAACTAAGAAAGGTTGTAAAGTTTGAATGATGAATTAGTAAATGAACTAAAAGAGAAGGCAGAAAATGATCCAGAAAACATACCTGAAGACTGGATGGAAACTTGCCAAACTGTAAAAATTTTAACAGCTTACTTCAACAGGTCAGATGACAGATGCAGATCTAAACCCCTTGTACTGCACATGGCTAATTAATTTGATTTGATGAGGCCCTTTAATGGTAGTAAATGAACGAATATAGCAATTTCTTCAAAATAATTTGAGTTCTTGTATATTATTTTGTTCTTAGGGAAAGTAAAGAAATCCTGAAAGAAATCCAGCCATTGTGTTCCATTTTTACTCAGACATGATTTAATATTACTGTAGAATTATATGTTTTAACATATTGCAATGAAAAATATTATAACTCTACATGCAAGCTTAAATGAAGGATAGATATTCAGGTTCATAGGTTCATAGGTTGGTACTAGGCTATCGGCCCTAGGGCCTATACAAGCCTAGCCATAACAATTCCCTGGCTATTTCTTCCCACACTATTTACTTCCCTCAACCCCTGTTTAGCAGGGTGACTGACGTGATTCCTGGGGTGAATTTCCTTTCTCCCATCCAGTCATCAAGGTTCCTTTTGAAGAGGGCCAAAGAGGTGCTCTGCTTGACATGTATGGGCAGTGTATTCCAGAGTCTGGGGAGTCTCTGGGTCAGGAACCTATCCCTCCAGCATGTTTTGTTTATTGTGATGACAAGGTTTAGATCCCTGGAGGGTGTGGCCCTGAGGGATTGGGATTTCTTTAAGTCTAGCATGTCTCGCAGCTCTGGGTTTGACATGGTCTTGTATGTTAAGCAGAGATCACCTCAGAGTAGACAATATGCGACAGAGTATAGCTGGAGTTTTTTAAGGCAGTCAGCATAGAGCATCTGCTTTAGACCTGTGATTCTTTTAGAGAGGTATTTCTGTGGCCTTTCCAGTTGTTGCAGATGTCTTGAGAGGTACATACTAAATGGGGCTTTGTATTCTATAATGGGTCTAATGAGGGATGAGTACAGTGGGACAATGACCTCCTTTTGTCTGGATGCCCTTAGTGATGAGGTGTGCCACATAGAAGGATTTCCTGACAGTTGTGGCGATGTGCTTTAACTTCTTTCTTAGCCATACAGTATTCCTTCCTGGCCTAGTCTGTCTTTTCCATGTTCCACCTTGTCCTGCACTCATTCTTTCCTTTGATGTCCTGCACTCATTCTTTCCTTTGATGACTTCCTTGACTTCCTCAGTCACCTTTTTTTAAGTACCTTATTTCTATCGCTTGCTTGGCAACATATTTGTTCTGCAGTCATCCCACATGCTGTTTTGAGGTGCTGTCATTCTTCTTCGACTAAGTCTGTTTACTCCTCTACTTGTCTTGTGATAACTGAGTGCTGAGTACTTTCTTGTTCATTCTCCCTTTTTTTTTAATTTCTTCCGTTCATATTTCAGATGGAAACATTCAGCATGATTTGGGGGAAAGACCCCCACAGAAGCACAAGTAGATAATGCAATGGCCGGAGATAATGCAATGGCCGGAGGTCAGGATCAAACCTTGTACCTTGTGCATAGGAGGTGAACACCTTAACCACTTCACTATCCAGCCTCAGATCTACCCTAAAAAAGTCAGTCATGAATTATTAAGAGAGCATATGTATTGTCAGCAATTCTGTGTCATTGCCTCTCACTGAAATTGCCACATACTGTCTCTGAAGTTACATGAGTCAGAATAAAGTGAGAGGCACACCTCGCAATTGTCTCTGATTTTGCAAAATGTCCCTGACTTTAATAGAAAAGCAAACATACATATTTGGAAGTAATGTCCTGGTATTGTCTGCAATTATTGTATAAGATTACAATTTAACCATTTATACACAAATTCATTTTTACTAATTATTGAGCTACTAGATAACTATTTACAACATGTACATCCTCTCCATAAATATAATATGTATTCTATATACAACATAAAATCATTCATTCATTGGATATAGCACCATTGTTAATATCTTTCTAACTTTTCTGTTATTTTGGCCAGAACTTGATTTTTTCTTTGATTTATTTTGTAAATTTATTATTCCAGTTTCTTTATCATGAGGAACAATAGACATTCTATAAATTTAAGTTCTGTTTCTTGTAACCCACTTGTTGTTGCTGTTGTTATTGTTATTATCATTAGTGTTATTATTATTATTATTATTATTATCATTAATAATAATAATATTATTATTATTATTATTATTATTATTATTATTATTATCATCATCATCTTTGCTGCTACTAATATTGTCAAAACAGGGAGTAATTACTATCATTTGCTCCTGCTGGTATTGAAGTATTATGCAGAATTATATTATAGTAAGCTTAAAATTGTATGTTCATAATGCTTGCACAAAGGCTTATATTTACTCCCAGTAATTTCCAAGTTTTGTACTAAACATATAAAACATAAAAATTTAACATTTAAAATAAAAATAAAACATATAAAATATACAAATATAACATTTTCCTTATCTTCATCTACATTTTTTACATCTCCAGTATGTACAAGTGTCTTTTGTATTTTGTGGTTCTAAATATTTTATGTGGAGTAGAAAATGCTCTATTTATGAATTTCCATGTATATATTCTCCAAAATAATGAGATTGTAGTGCACATAATATGTCTTAACATTATTTTTTTTAAAGTAAATTAACAGAAATATCACTCTCTTATCATTTTATATAAGTCAGATAACATAGATTTTTTTTTATTCCATCAATCCATCCTCAATCCCCTTTTCCATTTCTGCACGTGGGGTTGGGTTTTCACTTCAACAGTGACAATCATCTAGAGCCAGTGTATGCATCATCCGATGGCTAGCCCTGCCACGGTAATATAGATTTATTATTACTGCTGTTATAAGATATCTCATTTAAACCCTCTAATGATTTTGAGTATTCTTTTAAGGTGGATTCTAAAAACCTTTGAGTTCTCTTAAATAAGTTTTCTCTTATGGCGTATGCAGTTAACCAACTGCCTTTTGATATATTGATATATTATTGTCCTCTATTGTTTTCTCACTTGTTTTAAGATTAACTCATTCCATACAATTATACCAAAAAAAAATATTTTTCTGTCAAATACAACATCATGCTTTCATTTGTTGTTTCTAATAAATCTACATGTACTTCCAATGTAAATATAGTGAACAATCATCCTTTAAATTAATGTGTTTGTATATGTAATTTTTAATAGTCTTTAGTGTATTGTATAGAATTTTTGAGTAAAATAGGTTGGTTGTATTATAATGAAAGCAATTTGATATTAATAACCAAAACTTGTTGAATGTTCTTCATATAATTTGGTCATTTTTGATTTATTAACATTACACAGCTGTACATGTATTTTCTCAGTTAGCCTCATATTCACTGTTCAGACAATATATAATGAGTTTAAATCTACAAGCTATAACATTGCTTTTGCCTTCTACCTTTCCCCTGTTTCTCATAATATTTGTGATTTTCAGGTAAGTTGCTTAAGATTACAATTAGTCAGTAACTGCAGATATTAGAGTTTCATAGTTTTTATTGTTCAGAAAATGCAAATTGATGCAATACCTGCTGTTTATTAACTTTGTGAGTTATAGTAATATTCAGAATTTGTCCCTGATTTTGGCACTTTCTTCCTCCAGTTATTTTTGGCTTTGTCTAGAAATTTTGTGCATGAAGTGGAGGGGTATAGGAAGATGAGATAGGGTTTGCATAACATTGGAGATAGTGTGTTGTTCATGGTAATATGTAAATGTACTATCATGTTACCCAATACAAATATCCAAATATCTTTTAGTAGAAATTCAATAAAAAATTAAAAAAATAAAACTGTTGAGTGCTTTCATCTTATTAAGTGTCAAACTGATGGGAGATGTTCATAGGTTCATAGGTTCGTACTAGGCTATCTGCCCTAGGGCATTTATAAGCCTAGCCAGTGTGTGTGTGGCTTTCACCACCCCTTAGGATGAGAATACTATGCCCTTTTAGGGTTTAGTTTACTGTGCCTCTGTCTAGTAGTGACACAGAGATGACCCCCGGGGTAAACCTATGATCTCCCATCCACTCGTCAAGATTTCTCTTGAATAGAGTTAGTGAGGGGCTCTGCCTAACATGGATTGGGATTCTGTTCCAGAGTGTAGGGAGCCTCTGAGTTATGAATCTGTCCCTCCAGCACGTCCTATTTATTTCTGTGTTGAGGTTTAAGTCTCTTGCTCTCGTGGCTCTGGTGGATTTGGATTTACTGAGGTGGAGCATGTCCATTAATTCTGGATTAGACATGGCCTTGTACGTCAGGCACAGATCACCTCTGAGTAGGCGGTATGTGACTCAATAGAGCTGGAGTTTTTTCAGTCGGGCAGCATATGACATATGTTTAAGACCCTTTATCCTCTTGGTGAGGAACTTTTGGGGTCTTTCCAACTGCTGCAGGTGTCGGGTAAGATACATCCCAAATGGGGCATTGTACTCAATCATTGGCCTGATAAGAGAAGAGTACAGGGGCACAATGACCTCTCTTGATCTAGATGTGAAACCCTTCATGATAAGGTGGGCAATATAGAAGGTCTTCCTAACCACTTTGGCAATGTGAGTGTCAAATGAGAGGTTACTGTCAACCTGGGTCCCTAGGTCCCTGATTACCTCTTCCGTACTTAATGGATTACCACCTATGTGGTAATTTGTGGGTACCTTGTTTATCCCAAAGGGTATGACTATACATTTTTTGACGTTCAGCTTAAGGCCATGGCTCTGGCACCAAATATCTGTTTCTATGAGGCCTCTCTGAAGGATGTTTGTGTCCGCTGGAGTATCAATTATGGTGCCCAGTTTGCAGTCATCTGTGAACTTTGACAGCCACAATCCTCCTATGTTTGCCTGTACCTCGGAAAAATAAATGCCGAACAAGAGGGGTCCCAGGACTGAGCCCTGTGGGACACCGCTTGTGACTGGCTTAGAGTCTGACATAGCTCCAGCAACTCTGACCCTGTGGGTTCTGTCCTTGAGCCAGTTTGCAACCCATCTTGTGACATATGGGTTTACATTTAAGCTGGTGAGTTTGTCTATGAAGCCCGAGTGGGGTATTGTGTCAAAGGCTTTTGCAAGGTCAAGGTAGGCTGTGTGAACTGCCTTACCCTCATCAATGGCCTTAGTGACTGTTTCAAAAAAGTCGATCAAGTTCAAAAGGCAGGATCTGCCTTTGACAAAACCAAATTGGGTAGGATCCAATGTCTGTAGGTCCCCAATGTCTTTGTTTATGAGATCCATAATGATCCTCTCCATAGCTTTGCAGACCAGGCTCGTCAAGCTTATGGGGCGGTAATTTCCAGGGTCCGTAGAAGCACCGCCTTTGTGAAGTGGGACCACTGTTGCCATACACCACTCTTTGGGTATGTATCCTGTAGTAAGGCTAAGATTAAACAGCAGCCTTATGTGTGGGTTTAGTTCCTCTTGGAGTTCATGTAGCACACAGCCCGGGACACCGTCCGGTCCCATTGATGCTGTGTTTTTAGCTTTAGAGAGGGTGGCTCTCACCTGGGCATCTGAGATGTTAGGGAGGCTACACTCTGCTGGGACAGCTATTTCTCCTTTTGGGGGGGGAGAGGGAGGAGAAATTTGCACTGAACCTGTCTGCCAAAATGTTGGCAATGTCAGTGGGTTCAGTGTATTTTGTGTCATTTTGGACTAACTCTGAGCATATCTGGGAGTTTCCACCCAGGTTTCTAACATAGCTAAAGAAGGCCTTGTGATTGTCTTTTGTGTCTTTTGCGATTTTTCTCTCAAAGTTGGCCTTGGATGATTTTATGAGTGATCGTAGTTTTTTGCTAGTACTGATCAGAGATGCCTTAGGGATTTTGCTCTGTCGTGTAGTAGCTTCCTCCTCCTGTTGTAGAGTTTATTTATGGCTGGGGTCCACCAGACCGGGCGCTTGCCTTTGGGGGAATGGGTCTTGGTTTTATTTGGGATTGCATGATCCATGCATTCTTGAAGGTGCCCATAGAAGGCATTTGCAAAGGATTCAGCAGTGTGGGTTGTGGTTTCCACTGGCCCAGGGGCCTTGAAGGATACCACTTCAGTCTTAAGAAGTGTGAAGTTGGCTTTTGAAAAGTTCTTCACTGTGGTCTTTTGTGCAGGGGGTGGGGGTGGGATGTGGATTTCCAGTGAGATTAATTTATGGTCTGATCTTACCAAAGAGGGATATACTTCCGGTGTGGAGCATTTTGTTCCCATGTTTGTGATGATCAGGTCTAGTATATTGTCTCCTCTTGTGGGAATGGTGACCAGTTGTTCCATTGCATTTGAGTTTATGAATTCTAGGAACCTTTGGGCTAGGGTGTTGGGGCTTGAGTAATTTTCCCAGTCTATGTTTGGGTAGTTGAAGTCTCCCAATATGATGGTATTTGGAGAGATATTCATACTCTCCAGTGTCTTCAGGAAGGCTGTGTGGGGATCCTGAGTTTGAGAGGGTGGTCTGTAGCATGCTACAAACTGTAAGGCAGTTTTGCCTCTGATTAGTTGCACCTGGATGGTCTCCGATGCTTCGTGCATTGCCACTAACCTGGAGGTGTGGGTATCTTTGAAGAATATGAATACTCCCCCTCCTTTTGTGGTTCGGTCCAAGTTTTGGGGCCGGAAAGCATGATATGAGGTAAAACTTGATAGTGGAGGGGTTCTCTCAGGAGCCTTGAACCAGGTTTCAGTCACTGCACAGACATCGATGTTCTCCATACTGAGGAGGGCTTTGAGGGCATGCATCTTGAGGTTTAGACTTCTGGCATTGAGCAGCATTACCCTTAGTTTTTTTCCACTTGTGTTTTCTAGGGAGGTAGTTTTGTCATTTGAGCCTTGCCTAAAAAAGGCACTATGGGGGTGGCAAGAGCCTTGGCCAATATTCGGAAGCCCAGGGGTGACAGGTGACAGGTTCTGTTTGAAATTTGTTAACATCATTCGATCTACTGAATATATATATATTTAGATACTGAGTGTGTGAGGACAGACCTGCAACAATGTTTTAGTGCAAAGCCAAAAGTTATAACATTATGGCTGAGATTTAGAAAGGCTTTATATGAGGTGGAAGCTTATCATGGCCATTTTCCCCATAATGGTATGCCTTTTTGACTCATAGACTATCCTACTGCTGAAATTTCTCTTTAGTGGGAGCCTCAGCAGAGAGGGCTGTCTAACTGATAGAAATGAATGTTAATGCAGCAATTCATGGAAGTCGTTAATGTTAATTAGCTATGTGCACTCACCAGGAATTTCTGTTAAGTCTTAATTATTGCGTTCATTGGTTTTATCAGACTTCTAACATTTTGGGTCTTATTGACTTTCTGTAATTTCTTTCATTCATTGATCTTAATATGTCCATCCATCTCTATTAAATCCAGCACTCTTCCCTTAGATCCTTTTCTTCTAAACCAAGGGAACATTCTTTATTCACTGATTCCTGTTGGCATTCTACAGAAAGTTCCATATCTTCCTGTGACATCTTTCCTCACCTGCACCCTACGTCATTGATTGTTCTTTCATATAGGAAAGCGCTGGTCTATCACTCCATAACACTGACTGGGTTAGAGTTGCCACTGTTTGCTGTTCCTTCCTAACTGAGCTTTTGTACTGGTTTCCTACTGAAGGCTTTAGAGTATCTTCATATGGCAACTGTTTAGATGCTTCCCATTCCACTTGTTCCTACTTAATGAGGAGATTCACTGTTCCATCATGCTATGATGTTACCAGAGATGGATTTTCTACATTAAATCCTTCATGTCATAGATAATCCATAACTTCAGTTTTTATTTCTTTAACTTCTCTTTTCTACTTTCCCCTTTGTTGTTTTTTTTTTGTATCATAAAAGCCTTTACTTATATTTCTCTTCCTATATCTTTAGTGTTGCATTTTTGTATAGCTTATTTTTGCTTTCTCCTTTGCAGAAATGAAGTTTGGCAACAAACCAAATTGTCCCGGGACATCTTCATGGGGGGGAGTTAGGTTGATATCAGGGGGAGTTAAGAGGGTTGGGGAGGTGAAAGGGTTAAGTGGAGGCAGGGATGGTTGGGAGAAAATGAGATAAGGATGGGGAGGGGCTTAAGAGGTTTAGTCTAGTGTAGCTGGGTTAAGCAATCACATTTTGGCATGAACTTGCTACTGCAAGTTACGTCCATGACGACCTGTAGGAATTTTGGAATAGCTAGGCCGGGGATGTGGAGGAAAGTGGTACATAAGTAGGAAATTTAATAAGAAGTGCACATTCTGATGAGTAACATCAAGGAATGCTTAAAGTTAGTAAGTAGCCATGATCAGTGTGAGGTGGCTGGGGATAAGTGAGGATGAAGGGCTATTATGTTGGGGTAGCTTGCTAGGTAGTTTGTGGGTAAAACTGTGTGGAATTTGTTGGTTGATAGTTGATTTTGTTTGGATCTGGTTTGGATCTTGGTTTGGGGTGTTTTGGGGTTGTATAGTGTCTGCTTGGAGCAGTGGTGGGGCCTTCTCATTGGTGGTTTGGTAGTTGATTTGCGGCAGTGCCTCCTTTCGCGGGCTGAGTGCTTAGGATTTTGCTGAGGGGTATCCCTGTTAGCTACTGGTGGGGCTAGGGAGTGGTGGCTTGGTCCTCTGGTTGCTGGGGACAGGAGCATTTTGTGTTGTTGTGTTGTTTGTGTCGTGAGGAAGGGAGTTTAAAAAAAAAAAAAAAGAAAAGAAGCAGTTGTGCGGTCCTTTGCAGGGGTTGTGCCCTTCCTTTTCAGCTGCTAGTGGTGGTTTTGTGGATCTTGTCTCATCTTGGCTGGTTTCAGTGATGGTTTGTGGGCCAGGGGGAGCTGCACCAGCCATTTCATGGGCTGTTGGTTCCTTTGGGGAAGAGGTTGCTGCTGCGCATGTGTGGAGTGGTGTCAGAGGTTCCTAGTTTAAAAAAAAAGGAGGGAAGAGAGAGAGGAAAGTGGCCTTGTTTTGACTATTTGGTTCCGCTGTTGCTTGCGCTTGGTCTGGATTCTGGTCTGGGAGGTATGTTTGCGGTGCCGGACTGTGGTCGGTTGGGCCGATCGGCTTGGTGTGAAGGCTTTAGCGGGCAGAGGTGCAGTGCTCAGTGCCTTTTGTTTGTACAATTGGACATGGCAGAGCTCTATTTTATAAAAGGATTCTTCCTACAAACAGAAAGATAAATGAGTTTGGCATAAAAATGAATTTTAAGATGCATGGAATGATTCATGGCTGTATTATATGAAACACATAAAAAGAATAAAGAGAATTTTTATTAGTTAAATGGGTACAGACTTTGAATTGCAAGATATTTTCTCACCAACTTCAAAAAGATCATCTGCCATACAGCCACATGTAAAGTGATAGCTGTCATAATAGTAAGACATGCAATATTTGATAAGTTCTCCATTGTAATCTGTGTCAGCATAATAAATTTTGTTTAGGCTAAGATACACTGACAGGTAGTTTCTACAGACCTGGTATGAGCTCCCTTGCTCCCCACTTAAACATTGTATTAATGTAATCAATAGCCAAAATGCAGCAATTACATAATCTCTAAAATGAGAAAGTAATGTCTAGTGGAACTTTATTGATAAATTAAGGCAATATACACTAATTTAGACACATTTAGTTTTTAATATAATTACTTAACATAAACTTCAGCAAATGTAATATAGTTTTTGGTACTCAGGCTTCCAAAGCATTTGTTTGACATGCCTATAGCTGAGGCAATCAGAAATTATAGCACATTGGACAAGGACAATGATGACACTAGAGTTGTTAATTGCAAAGAAGATTTTGGCTTGGACAGTGCAGGGGATAATTAATGCAATGCAGCTTAATTAAACAAGAACATGCAGTTGCAAAGGCAACATGGAAGAAGTGATGAGGCAGAAATATACAATTGGAAGAAAAATATCATGGACCAATAGCCAAGCAATCAGAAGTGTAAAGTATAATAGTTACATGTATTCACTTCAAACAATGAATAAATAATAAAAATCCACTTGAGAATTTATTAAAGCATCTTGCAGGCCTGACTCTGATAACATGACAATTTGCAGTTCAGAGACGTTACCCATGACAAAGTAAGTTCTCACTACTGGCTATTTTGCATGTCTCTTGAATCGTATTGACCACCTTAGTATTCGAGTTATTGTTGACAGTGGTGGCCTGCTGCTCATGTATTGGCATTAACCCCACCCATGTTGTCATGTGGGTATACGGCCATGGACGCACACACACACTGGGATTTTGCTTGGAGGTCATGTTTGTGTGTGTTTTGGTGACAGGTGGAAGCGTCTCTGTGTGTGGGGGGTTGCATTGGGAGAGATGTTGATGTAGTGGGGTAATTTTTGCTGGGGTTTGGATTGGGGAATGGGGGAAAAGTGTAACGGTGGTGGCTGCTTGTGGTTGTTTTGGGTTGTTGCAGATTGTGGAGGGTGTATTTTGGTTTCTGACTTTGTGCTCGTCTGTGGTGGACACTGACTGCTTTACCCATTGAAAGAACTGCAAATTTCTTTTTGCGGGCTTTAGGCTCAGAGTGTGAGGCCTGCATGATGTAGCACGGCAGTCTGTGCATGCGTGGGCTGGGTGGTGTGGACGTGGGGCTGCTTTAAATGTCATTTGCAAACTGTCACTGTATATCCAACATACCTCTTAACTGTACAGATTGTCGCAGAATGTCCAGATTTTTGCCTCATATTTTTGGTATGTTCCTCCTAAAGCATGTACATTTCTAGCAAATAGGGTTGAAGTCATTAAATAATGACAAACATTTGAGTTTGAGACTCCACTTCCTTCAGAAAATTCATGCTAATGCAAAACCTATTATTCGGTCAACTTTCTAAGTTTTTAAGGGCAATGTTTAAAATCTGTCCCTATTTGTCCATACATCATTTTAGGCTTTGTTCAGATTTTGGTTCTAAGAGGTTGAGAGGTATAGTTATTTTACCATGTTTGTAGGGGCATAATTTTTACCACATGCAGGGTTTTTACATGCAACACATGCATTTTATGCCTGATATGAAGTGGGTGGTGTAGTGACAGAGAAAAAATAAAAAAAATAGAGGTGAGACCATTTCTTTTGTCTAATCTTACTCTGTGTCTTAGTGCCCTCAATTGGTTCTATGCTTATCATCACTTCCATCACGGATGTTCTCTTGTCCTTTATACTTTCTCTATTCGCTCTTTTGTTTAACTCCCAAGGTACAAGGGGAACAAAGGGGTAAAGGGGACCCTTACTAATGCATGGCAGTGGATTTACATTTGTCTTTCTCTTTGCAGATGGTGGTGCAAAGATAGGCGTCTGAATTGGAGCAGTGCTACGGAGGGAGCTCACAGATGGTGGAAGCAGGTTGTCACGGTGGATATCCTAGTTGCTAAAGGTAAAGGGATCTCAATGGGAATGGATTCTTTGGTGATCAACATTTGGGGTTCTCAGACGGGGCGTGATGAAGTTACAGGTAATTCATTTTATTTAGTGGAGATTAAGGCACGTCACTGTTGCTGGGGGTTAAGTGGGTGGGGTGGAGTCACAGCAATCTTAGGATCATAGGAAGTTACTAGGCCACTGATTCTGGGGTGATGTTACCCATCCACTCATCAAGTTGGCATCTGGAGTGGACAACAACATGCTGCATTTCAGAGATGTGGCAGGCTCTGGGAAATAATGCGTCTCCTTAGCAGTTGATAATGTCATATATGACAGTTAAGGCTTTGGGACTCTGACAGGATTTAGGCTTACTCATACTTCAATCAGTGGAAGGAATATGGTGGTGGGTTACCTGGATAATATTTAAGATTAAATACTTTGGTTAGGGCAGTGCATTAACAGTTTATTTTCTTTTACGGATCAATGAGGGATGAGCGTATATTGACCATGGTGTCCATAGCTGGAATTATGGGTAGTGCAGTCGTGAAAAGGTGCAGAGTGTCACGTCAGTTGGCAATCTGAAGGTGATGCATGATGTTTTTCTGCTATGGCAAGCAAAGATGGCACAGGTGGATTACTGTTAAGTAGGCAAAGGGTGGTTTGAGGTCTAAGAGTGGATTTTTAGGGTTAAATTCATTATTGGGGGACAGAAAGCATATTGAGAGGAGGCCTTAAAGGGGAAATCCAAGGGATATTGGATTTTGGTGTGGGTCAATTTGCTAGGCATCATACTTTTAGTGGGGGAAGTCTGAAGGAATAGGGATATTTTCGGGGTTGGCATGACTGTGGTATGGTTGCTGGATGTCAGGTTGGGTTAACAGGAGCAGCTGCTGGTTGCAGGAATTTGGGGTAGCTTTATAATTCAAGTAGATGATGGGGGTTTTAGCTTGGTCAAGTGTATTTCAGTCACCCGGGGTAGGAGAAAGGTGGACAGGTGGCTGCGTATGGGGTTCAGGCTTGTACACAGGGCAGGGTGGTCCAGTTGGTCAATGAAGATTTAGTGGTGAATTTTGTATTTTCATTGGGGACAGGGTGATGTTAAGTTACAAATTTTGGACGGTGGAGTGACAAATTTGTCTCTTGAGTAGAGAGTGTTAAAGTCACATACAAAGTTAGGGTTTAACAGAGTAGCACAAGGATAATTTCACAGCTGTGAAGGAAGCGGGCTGAACGGGTAGGTATTCTATTGGTGTGGCTATTCTGGTGGTGCAGTGGGGTCACGGTAATCCTACTTTATTTAGTTTCATTAGAGTGTGTTTCAATGATGGTATGGTAAGGTGGATTTATGGCGGGATCCTAAGGTGCTTTACAGATGGGTACACTGAATGATGTTTGGCTTGATCCGTCCCTTTATGGGAAGTAGTGGGTTAAACAATTTTGGGTAGAAGGGAGGGGGAACAGCCTGGTCAAGCTGGGTGGCAGAGAAGAGGGATAGACTTGCCCTCTTCTGTTCCCCCTCTGATGTCTGGAGGTTCATTTCACAGATCTGGGGAAAGGAAATGAGTAGATGGAGGAAACTTGCTGAATAGAAAAGCAAGCTGAGGTAAGGATGTGGCTTATTTGGTGGAAGGTAATTCAATGAATGGTTTATGAAGTGAGATGGGATGGTGCTTCATAAGTAAAGTAAGCAAGCAGAGGTATGGATGTTGCTTACTGGGGCAGGGTGAGAAGGTACACTGCCCTGATTAACATTACAAGGATGTTATACTGTGTTTAGAATCAATTATATTATGAATAGTTGTAATTAATGAATTTGGTGAACAAAGCTATGTTTTGGAAATTTAATAAAGGTCATCAAATGTCATTTGGTGTGATGTGTTTATTGAAGAGTACCAGGACAAATGAAGTTTGGCAACAAACCAAGCTGTCCCGGGATATCTTCATGGAGGGGTTAGGTTGATATTAGGGGGAGTTAAGAGGGTTGGGGAGGTGAAAGGGTTAAGTGGAGGCAAGGATGGTTGGGAGGAAGTGAGATAAGGATAGGGAGGGGCTTAAGAAGTTTAGTCTAGTGTAGCTGGGTTAAGCAATCACATTTTGGTGTGAACTTGCTAAGTAAGGATACAGCTTATTTGGTGGAAGGTAATTCAATGAATGGTTTATGAAGTGAGATGGGACACTGCTTCATAAGTAAAGTAAGCAAGCAGAGGTATGGACTGTTGGGCAGGGTGAGTAGGTACATTGCCCTGACTAACATTACAAGAATGGTGCTTCATAAGTTACGTAAGTGAGCAGAGGTATGGACGTTGCTTACTGGGGCAGGGTGAGTAGGTACACTGCCCTGATTAACATTACAAGGATGTTATGCTGTGTTTAGAATCAATTATATTATGAATAGTTGTAATGAATGAATTTGATGAACAAAGCTATGTTATGGAAATTTAATAAAGGTTGTCAAATGTCATTTGGTGTGATGTGTTTATTGAAGGGGACCGGGACAAATATTGCACAATGTTAAATTTCTTTTTCTTCCCCATGTCCATATTTCCTCTTCAGATTTCTTTTTCTCCACCTGTTTCTTCTTACTTTTGGGGACTTGTTCTATCATGCTGTGACATAACCTGTGTTGGACTTTTTACACTAAATCCTTCACTTCACAGGTATTCCATAGTTTCAGCTTCTGTTTAACTTATGCTTTACTAATCTTATGCACTACATTTTTCCTTTGTGATATTAGTTTTTGTATTGTGAAATTTTCCATATCTGGGTGCCTTTGCCTGTATTTATATTCAAGTATCTTTGGAACTGCTTTTTTTTTTGTATTGATTTGTTTGGCCTTCTCCTTTGCATAAACATTACACCATATCAGATGTTTCTGTCTTTCTCAATATACTTAGTAGAGTACACTTCTCATTCCTATAGAATCATCTACATAGGTTGTCTGATAATTCTCTACTACTTTTTGATAACACCAAACGTCCTCAGAGGTAGTTGTATGTAAATGCCCTATATACCTGAAAAAGATCTCCTTTTACATATCTAAATGATACACTGTAGAAGTTAATGTATTTTAATCTTTCATAATAACTTAAATGTTCACATCCTTGGATGCCCTTGGTATATTTCCACTGTACTCTTTCCACTTTATTCATACTTGTTTTCTTATAAGGTTTCCATATTGTTATTCCATACTCAACTTTGGGTCTAATGTAACTAACAAAAAGTGACCATCATTTTTGATTTCCTTGACTTCATAAATCTTTTTATACAACCTATAATTCTATAACTATCATTAAACAATCAGTTGATATGATTAGAAAAACTCAAAGCTGGATCTACCCATATACTCAGGTCCTTAAGTTATTCTACAGTTTCAATCACTGTGTGCTGTATTAAATATTCACCTTTCAATTTATGTCTCCCAAATCTCAAATGCTTAGTTGTTGATGTATTTATCAGCATATTATTCTCCTGTGTCCAAATGGTTAATTTAGTCAAGTTCTGTTGCAGACATGCCTTATCTGCAACAAGTAATCAGTTTTTACAATTCAATTTATATATATATGATAGAAGACTGTATATAGAAAAAAATATTAGTCTGAAAAAAAAAAAAAAAAAACATGTAAGGGTCTAGGACAGAGGCCTGTGGGACACCCTGATTATAACCAAGAATTTTACCTGTGCAATTCCTGTGTGATACTTGTCATGTCCAATTTGTAAGCCATGCAGCTGCTGAAGTTAAATCTATATAAATTATATCATATCATTATATCATAGCACAATTTTGTAATCATAGCAGTCATTATATTATTATAGAACATCATGTTGTGGGTGGTAATAGATCTATTTTCAATATATGGATGCTTTCATATGGTTTTAAGTCCCAACCTATCCAGTTTTGACAATAACATATCCGATATTCCCTTCTACATTATTTTTCCACAACATGAAAGTACACTTAAGGGTCTATATGACTCTGGGTTTGTCCTGCTCACCTTTCCCTTAAAGGCAGTTTTAATAAGCTCATGTCTCCAATCCTGAGGAATCTGCCCATATTTATATCACCTAGCAAATAATAGATATAATGGTATCTCCCTTTTTTTAATTTCTCCAAGTCTTTTGGGTTTCTAATACCATGATAGGAATGGACCCCATTCCTAAGTCAAAATATGATTAAAGTTCATAAAATTAGTATTGATTCAATCTTTGATATCAGCAATACCTCTCAACTGTACCAAATTCCTCGGCATTTACCCATTTTGAGGGCAAAATAATGGAGTACCATGAATTTCTGAGTGGCCCCTTTGATTCCTGATTTTATTTTTTTACTTTTCTTTAGAATTCTAATGATTTCTTGTATCTCCAAAACTGTAGAGCTCTCATTCAGTGATGGAAACATAACTCATTGCCTTAAAGGAGCACAGCAAATACCAATAGTTCCAAATCTGGCACATAGCATAAATAAAATGTGCTCCAGGATCTCTTTGTTCAATTATAGATATCAGAATGACATAATCAGGAAGCAAGAACTAGAATACAAACAGCATTAAATCACAGTAAAAGCCACTATGTACACAGCATATTATATAGCAACTTTATACCAGCAGCCTTTTATAGACATGGAGAGGAGGCAGTCCCAGTTGTAGAGTATGCATCATGGCCGTCTTCTTCTCTTACTGCTCTGCCGCACCTTATCCGTCACGATTTTTTGAAAGTTATACCCCCCAAGCCAAAAGAAAAATGTTTAACATGGCAATGCACTGTGCAAACTGTTCAGTCATGGGTCTACCTGAGCAAGGAGGAAAAGGAGACCTGCAGAGGTTAAGAAAGCATAGTGGGAATTTGTTTTCCTCATATTCAGATGATTCTACTGTGGCCCAATGAAAATGTTTGACCAGTGGATTTCTGAACACACCAAAATTAAGATCTTCAAGGAACCATCCTCCTCTTGTTCATTCCAAAGACACCTTCCCCTACCCATTCCAACACTCTTCGTATGCATGAGAACTGCAAGTTTTGGGAGAAGGCAAGGTTCGCCTCACTCTGTTTGTAGAAAGACCAAGACCAGAATTAATTTTAGTTAGCACTCTGACAAACTTCAGGAAGTCTACATGAAAAGAAGAAATCATTTTAGATCAAAATCAACATCCGTAACAGACATTTGATAACTGCAGCCTTTGTCAGCTCAAGCAGGTGCAACTGTGTGAATGTTTGGAGAAACAAGATGATGTAAAGTGCATAGGTCATTCACACTAAAAGCCGCTTTCCCAAATTTCATCTAATTTGCTAAAGAAGGAAAAACAATAAAGACAAACTTTTAAGGCCACCATTGAACCCAACAGGACATAAATTAACTCAACATTCAACACTGATTTGTCACTTACTTTACAACACACAGCAGAGTCTGCCAGCACATCTTTCTTACTGTTTAAAAGTGCATTATTATGTATAAACATGAAAAATAGTGAGCACTGAATCATGGCAATAAGTAACTTAATAAAAGACTTTAATGAACAAACTGTAACAAACAGTAATGGTGAGTGCTTTCGCAGTCAATCTGCTTCATCCGACAATGTTCATCACACAGCTCCACCCATATATACATAATAACCAGAGTCATTTATGATATATATATGGGTGGAGCTGTGTGATGAACATTGTCTGATGAAGCAGCTTGACTGCCAAAGTGCTCACCATTACTGTTTGTTACAGTTTGTTCATTAAAGTCTTTTATTAAGTTACTTATTGCTGTGGTTCAGTCCTCACTATTTTTTAAGTTTATATTAGTCTATTGCTTGAGCACTGTTTATCCACACAGCCTATCTTTACTCTTGTTTACATTATTATGTATGTTAACTTATGGAGGCTATCACATCTCTTGCTCTACCCTCAGACATTCGTTATATATTTAAAAACTTCAGAAATAGTGATAATGTGCTTTTAAGGGGAAAATCAAATCATATCATAACAAACTAAACACTACAAAAGGTGTTACACACTGGGAGTTTGCATTTTTTAATAAACAGCCATGTATTCATTGCTGCATAAAAGAAGCATGAGATGTGATAAACAGGAGTTACGTTAGCATGCGTTTTCCAATATGGTCTATGGTGATGACTTGTCAGAAAACCACAGATTTTTATGAGGAACAGAGCAAAAATATGAGGCAGAAATCTGGAAAATAATCTCCAAAAATCTAGATAGTTGAGAGGTATGCCTAGAAGCTTTTTACCAACTGCTTCAGTTTTGTTATAATTATTAAAAGTCACAATATACATTTGGAATACAGAAGTAATATATGGCAGTGCGTATGTGTTAGAGGCAGCATAATTATACCTGTCACAAGTCAAAAATTTGTGTGTGTTTGTGGGGGGGGGTGATTAAATCAATTCAGGTACTACCCCTGCAGCTCAGCAGATAGCCACTAATGAACAGCTATATGACTGGCTGCTTGTTCAGCCAGTATGCATCTGGTGAGATGATTAGTATATAGCACTGGACAAAATGTCTGACGGCTTCCATCTCGTATCACATCTGATAATCCTAAGGTCAATGGGAGATATGTTTACTGTCGCACACTCACCCATAGCATACCTCTCAATCTTTCAGAGCAAGAAATCTGCATAAAGCCCAAAATAATGGTGGCACAAAGGCCCAAAAATATAGGCAGAATTTAGATATTGCTCCCATAAACTCACCTAGTTGCTAGAATAGCAGGTTTTGCATTATTACATATTTTTGGAGGGATATGAAGTCTGAAATTCATATGTCTGCCATTATTTATTATTATTTAGTGTTCTGAAACTTCACGCTTACTAAAATGTCAGAAGGAATCCTGAACCAGACACAGCTAATCAACATGGGTGCAGGTTAATTATTCTTCTATCCATTCCATAGTGCCTGACAGGACATGTTGTTCTTTCTGTAACACGTGTGGCTGCAGTAGCTAATGAGTTTTATTTCTTGTTAGTTATGTAACTGTTTTACTTGCAGTAATTGTAGTTTACTCTGCAGTTAAAATGTCCCAGGTCAAATGCAGGCTATCTTATTTACAGGAAACAAAAAGTAAGTAATTGACTTAAATAGATAATCATTGTGAATCATCATCACTGCATCCTCCTGACTTGCAGATATGCTGGGTATTACAGTAGACACACTGGGAAGTACATTTTCTGTTTTGTAGTTGTGTGTTGTTATGTTTTGTTTTAAGAAAGGAAAGTTCAGTGTGTTGTTACATTTTGTATTCATTTTTTTGTTTTGGTATAGGTATGCAACTTACCTGGTTATTACTATTAAGCATTTACTTTTGGTAAATGCACATATTGTGGTTTCCATACTGTGACCGATATCTCATTATTTATGAGAATGTTGGTTTGCGGGAATTTTACACATTTATCATTCACTCCATGCCTCATGTATAGATCACCGTCGAGTCTGATGCATTGTTTATGTCTTTATCATTCTGTGAGCGAATGCATAAGGGAGGTTTACCTGGTATTTATGGTTATTTGACTGACTGTACACTCAGATCCAAGATCTTGGTACTTTGCTGTATTTGATGCTGATGCTTGACATTGGTGAATGCCAGTGTGAGTGTAACTTCAGTCTTCATGTTGGTATCCCACAATCCCACTGGAGTGGGTGGGATTACAGTATTGTGTATGCAAATTCTATGTTAATCAGTATTCCCTTTTTTGGCCAATTGCACCTACTTTTCATATGCCTTTATCCAGTTTTTTGATGTTTCCAGGTTGAGAGGTATGATGTCAGCCACCAAAAATATGCCCGGTAATGACTCTGGCAATTCATACGGGGTTACATATATTGGTAACAAATCTAAATATGATTGTCGATTCTTTTTTATAAGACCCATTGCTCCTACTACTATTGGAACTGTCTTGGTATCTTTCTAACTCATTGCTCTCATTTCTGCCTATAAACCCTAATGTTTTATGACTTTGTATCTGTCTGTACACAAGACAATGTAGTCATTGGGTGCTCAATGATCAGTGCTACTTTTGTCGTCTTTCCATGGACCACTATATCCAGTTTTCTAGAATCTATCTCCTGAACTAATGGTAATGGGTGATCCCATGTAATGTAGACTTCTTAATTTTCTATGATCCTTTGTGGATCATGTTTCCAGTGTTTTTCAGCCACTTCAGTACCATAATGTTTGCACAATCCCCACTGCAACAGTCTTGCCACGTTATTATGCCTTTCAGGATACAGTCCTTCTGCCATTAGCATGTCACAACCAGCAACGAGGTGTGCAACTGTTTCCAATTCTGTTTTACAAAACCTACCTTTGTCTGTTTCTCCCACATGTTCAATGGACTTTGTAAACCAAGGTATACGTAGCCCATCATTTTGGACTGCCAATATTAACCTTTCATCTCTTGGTTTGAATTCACATCTCCTTAAACATTCCTGCATTCAATCCTGATCAAAATGAGGTTCTTCCAGAAGTTTTCTATACTTGCAGCTATATTTATGCATTTTCCACATTTCTTGCCTTCTCATCTGGTCCTTCACCTGATATTGTTTCTTTTGTTTTTTGGCACATTCAGTTGCTGCCTGATTTTTATCTACTTCTGGTTTGATTTCCATTCCTGCTAGACACAGATAGTCTTCTGCTAGATTTAGTCATCTTAGATTTATTCTCCTCATGTTTCAAAACTTTCACTACATTTGTGTCTTGTGAGGTCAGCAGATATGTATGCAGTCCTGCAATTGCAGATCTATACATGTAATCAATTTCAAAGAGGCCCTTACCTCCTTCTTCATGGAGAATATATAATCTTGGTGTGCAATGATTTTTTATAAATCATTTGGTGAGCATGAAGCATCATTCTTGTTTTCCTGTCTAATTTATCCAATACATTTTAGGGCCAGTCAATCACTCCAAAACTGTAAGTTAGGACAGGAAGAGTAAATTGGTTTATAGCTTGAATTTTGTTCCTAGATGTCAATGCTGTTTTCAGGATTAATTTAAGTCTTGTAAAGTATTCCTTACTAAGTTTTATTCACATTTGTTCATGTTTTACTCTTGATCCTTCATCAGTCCCCAAATATTTTTACACTCTCTCTTGCTCAAGTTCTTTTATATCACATCCTTGCCCCAAAGTGATGTTTTCATGGTGCTGCAATTTTCCTGCTTTAAAGGTTGCTTTTGCATATTTATCAAGACCAAATGACATTCTTATATTATCTGAAAAGGTTTTGACAACTTGCAGTTATGCTTTCAGTTCCTCATCTGATGAGCTATACAGTTTAAATCATCAACAAAGAGAAGATGAGAAGTTTGTTGTTTTCTAGGAGCCAAATTATAGCCATGGCCTAAGCTGTTAAGTAGACAGCTTAATGGGGCAAAGGCAAGACAGAATAGCAGTGGTGACAAAGAGTCACCTTGGAATACCCCCCCTTGAATTTTTATCCCCTGGATAATAATTTGCCCTTTATCGTGAGTTAATTGCAAAGTGATCTGTCACTGTTTCATGGTCACTGTAATGTAGTTCATCAGCGTAGGGTGTATCTTATAGATTTTTAAGCACTCGTTTATCCATGAATGTGAGATACTATCAAATGCTTTTTTGTAGTCAATCCATGCCATACTTAGATTCTTCCCCTTGTTGTAATTCTCCACCATGACTTTATCTAACAACAAATGATCCTTTGTTCCATATGACATTCTTATATTGCCCTTTTGTTCTATTACCATAATTGAGTTTTCTTCTAAATGACTATAAACTCTGCCAGCATCAATTCTAGTATAAAGTTTATACATCGTCAGAATGTAAGTTATTGGTCTATAATTTTTAGTGTAGCTTGCAGGTTAAGTCTTAAGTAGGAGCATTGTTTTTTCTGTTGTTAGACAGATTGGTGTCTGTTCAGGGTGAGGATATAAATAGTTTTTACTCATGGCTAAATCTTCATGCAAAGATGTTAATACTTTTAACCATAAATTATGTACTGCATCTGGGCCTGGGGGGTTTGTATTTAGAGGCTTTTATTAACTTTATTTCAATCTCCCTGGCTGTTACTTCATCCCATTTCATATCATTTGCTTTTAAATGTCTTATTCTTTCTTTTACTTCTTCTATCCATGTAGCATCTTTGTTATGTTCCACAAGATCTTCATAAATACTTCTCCAGAATGTATCTATTTCTTCTTTTTTGATGGTCTTTCAATTCTTTTTACCTTGTTTCCCAATTCTCTATCAAATGTTTTTGGGGTCATCAATAAATTGCTTATTTTATACTTTTCCTTTATATTTATCTGCATATCTTCTAAGTTTTTCTGCCTGTGCTGAGATTTTTAGCTTGCTATTTGCAATAGTGCAATCTTGATCTCTTCTAATACAGCACATTGCTTTTATCACAGCTATCTCTCTAAGTATTTTTGTTAATCTGTTCCATCTTCTATACTAACAGTGACACTTCTTGTCTTAATTGCATTATAGTTTTCTCTATTGGATACTTCCATCATGGTATTCAGTTTTTCCCCTTTCCTTTCCCTCACTACTCTGTGTTCTTCTGGGAAAACTTTATCAGCTAATAATTTAGCTGCACAACAATATATCCTGTTTACTTCTGTTATATCGCATGGATCTCTATGGACAGTTCTAATTACTGTGTTCATTTGTTTTATCAAACTTCTGACTTTTTGGGTTTTATCTACCTTCTGCAGTCTATTTCTTTCATTGATCTTAATGTGCCTATCTATCGCTATTAACTCAAGCAGCTCTTCTCTTAGCTCATTTTCTTCTCAACTGAGGGAACATCCTGTGGGCCTTCTGTAGAAGGTTCTATTGCATCCTCCTATGGCACATTTTCTTCAATTTCATCCCGTGCCATCCTTTGTTCTCTGAAATGGGAACTCACTGGCCTATCACTCCTCAACATTGACTGCATCAGAGTTTCCACAATTTCCTGTTCTTTCCCTTGCTGTCCAGCTTCAAGTGAACATTTATACTGGTTTCCTGTGGAAGGCTCCAAAATATCTTCATATGGCACCTGACCAGTTGCTTCCCATTCCCTTGGTTCCCCCTTAATCTGGATGTCCATTGCTCTATCCTGTTGTGGTACTTTCTGCATTAGATTTTCACCACTGAATCCTTCACTTCACAGGCACTCCATAACCTCAGTTTCTATTTCTTTAACTTCTCCATTACTAATCTCCTTTTATACTTTTCCTCTCTTTCTTCTTATTTTTTTGTTTTGTAAAGTTTTCCATGTCTAGATTCCTTTGCCTGTATTTTTCTTCAAATATCTTTGATGCTGCTCTTTTTTGTATTGATTAGTTTTGCTTTCTCCTTTGCATAAATTTTACACCATATTAAATCTCTTTTTTTTCATGTGTCCATATTTCTTCTTCAGATGTCTCCTGATCTTCTCATTTCTCCTTACTTTGGAGACTTGTTCCATCATACTGTGGTGTAACCTGTGTTAGACCTTCTACACAAAATCCTTCACTTTGCAAATACTCCTTAACTTCATCTTCTATTTTTTTAACTTCTACTTTAATAATCTTCTTTTCTACAGTCCCTCTTTGTGATATTATTTTTATTGTGAAATTTTCCATATCTGGATGTCTGTCATGGTACTGTATGTTCTTGCTGAAGTGTTCTCAGGTCATTATTATTAATTCTGTTTCCTCCCTGTGCTTTGTTTGGATCCAGTTTGCTTAGTTCTTTTTCAGTATAATCTAATTTGATTCCATTTTCTGCAGTCATCTGAATGTCACTAGGACCACTTATCACCCTCTTTGTGGAGACAAACTGTTTTGCGTAAGATTTTGTAAATATATCTATAAGCTGTTGTGTCTTAGAATAAATTTTAGAATCTACACATAGTTTATTAATTTGTATGACTTTATTCCCTCCACATTTTATGTATGTATAAAAAGGTTTCCTATTAGGCTTAATATCTTTACATACATTTTCTTCAAAATTTTCTTGATCTTATCTCACACTATACTTAATTTGTTGTCCAACTTGTTTATTTCAGTTTTTAAAGCTGTAGCTTGACATCTCTTCAATTTCTTATATGTTTTGTCTCTCACCTTAATCACCTATCTTGTCTTTATGGAAATAGATCCCCCCTGACATTGTATGTCTAGATCCTGATGTTAAACATTTCTTTTGCATGCAGTTTCTCTTTCAAAACTTCCCACATTCCATCTGCAACTTTTCCATTGAACACATCGGCCTAGTTAGTTTAACATAGTTACCACTTTGTTTCCATATAATCTGTAATTAATCTTTTGTGCATTGGTTTAGATATCAGTTTGGCAGAATTATCTTCCAACAAATTAACCTTTACAACCCCATGATCACTGCACATCAACGGTGGTAAAACTTGACTTTAAGTAATTTCTTTAGGAACACAAATGATGTCTAGTATATTCCATTCTCTAGTCTTTTTTTTTTACAATCTGAAGCAATTGTTGTTTCTGAACATATTTTGTGATTAATTTCCTTACTAATGTTGTTGAATCAATACTATTCCAGTACGTTTCTGGTAAATGTAAGTCCCCAGCTAATATTATTCTTCCCTCCTGTGTTTCATGCAAGAAATGCATGAATTCTTCTAGGTCATCTGCACTTGACTTTGGTGGTCTATACACGCCAACAATTGTTATATGTCCCAGGATTGTGTTTATTGTCACAGTTACACAATCTATTTTGTTGGTATTATCATTGAACATGTAATAATCACAGGTCTCATAATTGTCTTTCATTCCTATCAACACCTCCACCTAATTTTTTGTTAGAATATATTACAGTAAAAACATTTATACACTGACAGAATTAGTTTCCAATCATTGTTCTTTAACCATGTTTCACAAACAATAACAACATCAATCGTGTGGAAACGTAGCAAATTTTCCAATAAAAAATTATTATTAATGCTCCTAGCATTAACAACCATCAGAGATGCATCAAATGTTACTATCTGTGAACTGTAAAATTTTCGACCTGGCAAAAATCCTGCCTAGCATTTGTCAAGTATTGCAAATTATCTGCTGTAAAAATTCTCTTCCCTGATCTTGACAAATACATGCTATCCTGTCTGAACACATGCCTAAAACTAGGCTTCAATGCTCTACAAATTTCCGTTTTTTTTAAAACAGGACATTTTTTCTATGCAGGTATTTACCCCAAAATATCTTTTCATTCATGGTGACCTGACTATCCTTAATATATGTGATTTGTGAAAAATACGTCCTAACACCAGTACAGGCTATACTATCTAAGAGGGCTGTAAGTTCCCTACTAACAGTCAGAAAGTCCTTGCGGATGAGATCATTTGTACCAACATGAATGAAAACAGAGCCATACTTCCTTACATTAAGGCATTTCAAGGTTTATCTCACATCTTCTATTTTTGCTCCTGGCAAGGATAACACTGTTCAATGTTCATTATCTTCTCTACAAATATAAGTATCAGTCCCCCAATAATTGAATCTCCAATTACAAGAATATATTTTCTAACCAGATCTGAAGAATTCTTAAGTTCTAATTCAATAATATCTGCCCTATCAGTCATTACAAAGGAATGGTCTTCATCACCATTAGTTTTATTAATCCCACTGTTTTCATTGTGTATTAACATTGCAAGCATACAGTACTCATACAGCTAGCTTTGTACATCAACAGCTTGAGCCATGTAGTCAACATCTGTCCTTCTCTTCTTTTTTCTTACAGTACTGTTCTTCAATCCTTCCACATTTAATTTTGATTTCTTCCTTTTCACCTGCCATTTGTCTCTTTTTTTCTACCTTCTCTTTTGGAAAAATGATACCTTTTTCTGTAGATTGAAGGTTTTATTATAGAACAATATTATCATTCCTTGTAATCTGTGTGTTACACAAAAAGCCTTGAACTTTTTAAGACATATTCTCTTTACTTTATATTTATCAGTTTCATTTTCTTCCTTGTTATTTATTGTGAACTTCTTCTTTTCTTTCTTTTTTTGTTTCCTTCTAAACATTCTGAGTCCTCAGATTGCTGAATACTTGCATCCAGAATTCCAAAGCTGTCAGGGGCATCATCTCGTTTCATTGAGGATAAATGATTTTGGAAGGCCTGGTGCCAAAGTGCTAAGTTCGTAATAAAATTGGTCTTCTGGAGGTCGGTGACTTTGGTTGGTCATTTGTTTAATAGACACATCATTTCCTAAATGTGTTCTATTTGCTCTTTGTCTAACATTATTTATCTCACCAGTCCAGTTATTAATATATGTAGCAACAGTTCTATAAGCTGTGCCAATTGCACAAGTGCAATCGTCATCAGTAATTCTAGATTTACTTCTAATAATGGTAAGCAAGTCATTCAACTTTTTACATGAAAAACACAGATCACCAATGTTATTGGGAGCTACCTTTAAATATACATAGCATTTATTACACTGTATAAGATATTTGTGCTTTAGCAAATCATTAATGGCATACTCATTTAAGGAATCCATATTCAGCTTCAAACGAATAAAGAATTACAGAAAAGAATAATCAAAATCAGTAACCCCAGAATTCAAAGAGAACTTAAATCAAATTCTGTGAGAAAAATCACACAAGCAATATATGAATAAATAGTAAAGTAAGTACAGTAACATTGTTGTTCTGACCGTACAAGTTCTGAAAGTCAGACAAAGCTGTAATTCCTTTACATCACAGTAGCTTCTGTTCCCTATCACTCACAGCTGTACTTTTGTACTTTTTTTTAACACTAAAGATCAATAAATCAAAAACCAAGATAGGATTGTTTAGATAAGCTTATTTTTTTTCCAGTCCTGGTACCAGTGCACCTACCATGATTAGGCACTTTTTTATTCTGGGATTTGTGCACCCAGCTATTTTTTTTTTATCTTATTTCTGTACATGATATATGTTATATAAAATAAAGCCTATATATCAGTGTCATCTTGGTGAGATTTTGTAAAAACAATGTCTACCTTGTGGTGAATGTACTCAGCCAAACTTTAGGATTAATTAATTTCCAGAAATAATACTCTCCTTTGATTGCTGATTTTATCATCTGTCCACCCAGATCCCCTTATGGTATGTCCAAAACAATGTAATGTCAGATATCCAGTCTGCTAAGCCACCACTGTGCTATGGGCCTTGAAATATCCTGGGCAGTGCTCCAACAAGCAAATATATATCTCCCCACACTTGACATGCAAGTTTCCAGCAAACAACCACACATGAGCCAATTGCGAATGCCATAAGCATATCATTCTGACATTATGATTACTCTGTACCACAGTGTATATCTGTCTACATTATAGTAGTTTCCCACCAAATAAGAATGGCTGCCCATGTTGCAAGCACTGCCTTTTCTGCCTTTAGTGTTAAACACTGGCATGGTGAGCATGTCATCCTGTATAGTCTGTATCAATGCGAGTGTATAAATAGCCTTTCTTAATTCCTTTCCAACATAAAATACCCACACAGCACACAAGTACACACCCTTTATGGCCTCTGATGCCCAGCAGCATTTATTAGACACTAGTGTTATACCTAGCTCCCTAATGCCAATCATAATATGTCACTGTACACTTGTTTGCACATGTTCTTCACGGCCATATTACATCCTATGACTACACATTGTCATACCTGATGGCATCACTGCATTCCACACCAGATGTTTAATCCTTCAATAAGTACTCGTATGACTAACAGACAAAAGCAAAATACTAACGCTTCTATCTTTTTCTCTTTCTCTTCCCCTTTCTCTCATTCCAACAATGCCACCTTTGTAATTTATTTGCTGTTTGTTTTTTCATTTTTCCTCCATTTCTGTTGCTATTTTATACAGAGTTGCCTGTTGTTTGGAAGCAGTCCCTGCTACATCCTGATTTACATTCCTCTGCTGGGTCCAGATCTGCCTCTCCTTTGGGTGATATAGGCTATGCAATAAGGGGCAACATGGAGAGTTCCTCTGTGGCCTCTGGTACAGATCACCAGAGACAAGTATTGTCACACCCTCTGGTGACCCTGCCAATAGGTACTATTTTGTTACCCAGCAGAAATTGTATGATGTGATGTTGGTGTGTGTAGACCAGTGGCTTCAGATTCACAATGGCCACCAGGATAACATCCTCAGGTGACCATCAAATTTACACCATTGTCTGGCACTACCTAGTGTGCTATCTGAGACATGACCCAACAGGGAACAGGGACTGGCCTCTACCTAAATCCTCCACAGTGCAGTGTGAAAGGGAGATGGGATGCCACACTATTCACCATCTTGGTGTTCCCTTTTCTTTGTGGGTCACCTCGCTCTCCTGTTTGTATTCTAATCCTTCCAGTCAACAATATTCCTCCATTTTCACACATTCCCGGTTTATTTAACACCTCTATGTTGATTTTGCCTGTATTTTCTGTTTGGCTGCCACATCTTCCATCTCTACACTCTCTTATACCTTCCTCTTACATTCTTCCCCTCCTGCCCTTCTTGAAAAAAAATAAAAAGACACATTTTTCCCTCAGAAAACTGTCCCCTTCCTCCCTCTCACCACTTCCAAGTTTTCTTTCCCTATGTCCCTCTGTATGTATCTCTGCTTAGTGCTCAGCCTGTCTGACTTTCTTGTGCTCTCCTTTGCACCCCATTGATGGCTCATAGAAATTCTTGCAACATTGCACCCCATCGATGGCTCATAGCAAATCTTGTAACATTGCAAGGTGTGTGTGCATATGCTACACATTCTCTATTGCTGCTACTGAATTCTGTAACTGCAGGAGTGTTACGCCTACATTCACTGATGATGTTATTTATATGGATGGATTCTTTAATTAGTTAATAGTTGCCTTCTTCCTAATTGATAATTATCTTAGAAATCCACGACACAGTTCAACTTTTCAGTAGCAGCCTTACATCTCTGCATTAGACATGTTTCTGAATGACACGGCCATAGATGAGATGTTATTATTACGTCTATTAATTTTAACTTTGGAAAGTGTTATTTTCAAATGTTATTGCCAATATTTTACTTGAAGGCCTCACCTTGCATTTTGCAGTCAGAGGTGGGCGTGTTGCGAATGATTGACAACCAGATCTGCATATGTAATGAGCCATGATTGACATGGCATTCTAATCATCTGTTGAGAAGTGAAATATCCCCATTAAATTTAGTATGCATTTTTTTACTGCTATTGTTATTGAAGCTTCTAGCGGAGAAAGACTTACCTCCCTGACTGTAGTTGAAATGGGTCCTAATGCATCAGTCTGCTCTCCATGTTGGCAAACATAAATAAATAAATTAATAACTTGAGGGATTGTGCATGCCATGTATGCCTGCTCATCACAGGACATTACTATAGCCTAGTAATCTCCTATGATGATGTGATGAGCAGTAATGCACAGTATGCATGATCCTTCACACAATGTATTTTTTACGTTTGAGATGAGGACCCATTTTAGCTGCAGCCATGGAGTTATTGCAGAAACAAGAATAAAATGTTTCCATTTCAAAAAAAGTTAAACAGAGAAGAGTTTCAATGTAAAAAATAGTATTTAACATAAAGTAAAGTGCGTGCATGTGTGGGCACACATACTAATAAATAGTGGAATTCTTTATAAAGGTAGTGCGTGATGTTTAGAAGACGGTTGTACTCGGTCAGTAGACACTGGAGTAATGCGAGGGTAGCATTTGGTTGAAAAGAAGGCAAGGGTTTAATTTCCCATCATGTAAGAAACTTAATAATTCAGATGGGAGGTGCGGGAGAGAATGATCTGAAAGTAAGTAGAGAAATGTGGCGATGTGAGGTATTAGAACAGCATAATATGTCACTGTGGTGTTTCAAGCAAGTGTAGTAGGTAAATGAATTAAGAATATATGCAGGTGGTATGAGCTGCCAAACAGTTATGGACGTTATGGATATTAACACTAGATTCTACAGACTAGAAACATATGCTAGTGTCGCTATTGAGGGAATGCATATTCATTAGTTCCCGATTGAGAAATAGCACAGGGGCGGGTTTTGGGTGGGGCTTGCTACTGCACATCTGGTGAGGCCCTCAAGTAAAATATCACCATGTTATTAAGGTGCACTTGTATTCTTTATGTTTGGTAACATTGTATATATTATTCCCTCATGGGAAAAGGGCCTAAGGAATTACAGAGCAGTCATCTAACCGGTTTTCATAACAAACGATCCAACAATATTATAATACTTATGCTAACAGAGGCATGGACTTATTCTGTATCTAAGGATGCATCTCAGGAGAGCTCAAGAAGACATCAACTGTTATGCTTGCTGTCAGGCAGAGGCAGCTCATGGTATTAACTGCTAGGTTGCAGTCCCCCAGATAAAAACAGAAAAAAATGGCTGTTAAATTAATTCATCAAGTCAACGTTTAAATTAATTCATCTAGTCAACTATTATTTGTAAATAAAAGTTGACTCTCTGTTTTTTCCAGCTTCTGCATGCATGAAGCTAAAGGAGTTTTGAAAACACATTATCTTAATCTGGTGTCATGTAATGTATATCTGACCATCAAATCAGGATTGATGGTACCAACTGACAACTACAGAGGTGTCAGTCTCAGCAGACTCTTGAGTGAAACAGCAAGGTGCCCTTCATACTGGATCAGAATGCCCCAGGTGCCTGAGACAGAAAGAAGGAAGTAGTTAGCAAACAAAAGGAGGCACAAGAATGTCTAGTGCATAAATACATTTTTATTTATTTATTTTTTAAAGTGTTTGTTTTGTGTGTGTGTGTGTGTGTGTGTGTGTGTGTGTGTGTGTGTGTGTGTGTGAGTGTGTGTGCATGTGTATATGTAGGTGGGTAAAATAAATTACTGTGTGTGTTTGTGTACAGGGGACATAATAGCTCTCAACTGTCACTGAGTTTCCCTTTTCTAGCTTGTAAATATGTGGCCTAGCAAATCAGAGGGAATTGCAGAATACTTCTTAATGGTCCAGATTTTTGTCTTGCATTTTTGATGCGTCCCCCATAACATTTGTAGTTTTCTGGCAAATCATTAAGGACTGAAATCACTATTTAATTCATGGCCACATCTGTGTGTGTGTGTGTGTGTGTGTGTGTGTGTGTGTGTGTGTGTGTGTGTGTGTGTGTGTGTGTGTGTGTGTGTGTGTGTGTGTGTGTGTATATGTGTGAGAGTGCATGTGTATATGTAGGTGGGTAAAATAAATTACTGTTGCTACTAATTATTTTTGTTTTTGTACATTCTGGTATCTGATGTATATACAGTCAATGAAGTCGGCTTTAATTGCTGAGTACAGGTTTGTCTGTGGGTGAAGGTAATCGACACTGTTGTCATTTGTTCAAGTTAAACAGTCATTATATTAGCTTTGCAAAGGTAGTATGCATTTGTATGAAGTTAGCTAATAACTATTCTGAGATAATCAGGTGCACAGTCAATAACATGGCTGTAATTAATGAGTGGGATAATTTTCTATGATGAAATGAATGAATGTATGTAGAAGGAGTGTTACAGCTTATCTAAAAGTAGCATGTTGGTCATAATTTTATCATTTTCCAGCACAGTCAAACATTAGCATTGTACTCAATAATTGGCTGGCTGTGGTGGGCTGAGAGGTTTTTATGTAATAGTAGATTGTCATTCGCTAGGTGTTATATCAAGAGGTGTCAGTTTTCTGTTGAGTTTTGGCTATGATTCCTCCTGTGTGGAGTTGGCAAGTACTTGCTGTCTCTGGGTTTTATCCATGTGCTTTGATATCTTCTCCCAGACCCTCAGCTGTATAATATCTAACTTCAGAAGGGTACACAGAATGTAACAGAATGTAACTATCCCTTTTTGAATGTAGACTGGCAGGTGATTTTACCAGATAGGATTTGTATATCCTTAAATTTGTCTTCTGAGTTTATTGGGGAGCTACTGTTTTGTTAGCTGTGAACTTTAAACTTCAGTCACAACATATCTTTTGTTGAAAGAAAAAAATAAGACTGAACTTTTTCCATTACTCACAATTTTTTGTTCAGACTATCATTATATCTAAAAGTTGTAAAAACATCTAAGAAGCTTCAAGTGCATCTCAAACCCTATAATTTCTTGATCTCTAGCTTAATCCTCCAGATTTATTGCACATAATTCTGCCAGTTAAGGTGTGTTTACAGCATTTGGGAAGCAAGACATCATGAGAAAAAGCAAGAAATCAATAGGAAATATGATAGGAACTCAATGCAAAAAAAATAACAAAAAAGCTGTTTATTCAAACAAAGCTTTCAGGTAGAAAGCACTTCATCAGTGTATAGAAGCAGCATCTAACATCCTCACTTTATATAACACACAGCCATCAATTAATCAATTACATATGCAATATATTTAAAGAACCATAACATCCATATAAACTTTCAGCGTTTGATTACCACATTATTACAAAAAACATGAATAAAAAAACATGTCCATAAATGTTTACTAAAAACATATATATATATATATATATATATATATATATATATATATATATATATATATATATATATATGAAGGGGGAGGGGAGGATGGAATGGAGGGGAAGAAAGGAAAATATGCTCTAATAAAAACTAATATAGGCACATTTGCTTGTGTTTCAGTACAGGCTTAATTGTTATTACCTGATTCAAACCAGGGGAAGAATAAGCATCATTCTAAGTATCCTTTCTAGTTCTCTATTTTCCAAACTGTTATTTACATCACCATTCCTGATACTAGCAAATACCTGATCAATAATTCTAAACCTAAAAGTATGTTCCACACCACGCCATGTTCAATAACATGCTTAGCTAGGGAGTTGGTACTTATATTTCTTTTAATATCAGACCTATCCTCAATAATCCTGTCTTTTAACTTCCTCATTGATTTGCCAATATAAAAAGAAGAGCATTTGGTGCATGTGGCAAGATAAACTATATGTGAGGAGTTACAAGCGGTAGGACAAGAAAACTTAAAGGTTTTGCTAGTCAGGCGTATATTGGCATATATTGACCTCGGAATTGTACCCTGTGGTCTCAGAATTCTCAAAATGCCTTCATATGCCAACCTTTACCCTGCTTTGCTGCAAAAATGGCAGAAAATGAACCTGCATTTGGCAAAAATTATATGTAAGTAATGAATGATTTTTTTGAGAAGGTAGAGAGTGACTTATGCCAAGAAATTAATGAGCTGGAGACTGCTATTTCATCCTCTAAACTGTTTTCTAAATATGTTTCTGAATATGACAATCTTTTGAGCATTTTGGCTAAGTTGGACTCTATGTTTGAGAAAACTAAAAAACATAAACTTAATCGTGGCATTAATGACTAAAATAGTGGCTGTATTTTTTCGTGGCCAAAAGTGAAACGGTTTGTTGATGCACAAAATAAACAACTTGATGGAAATAAACAAGGAAGTGATATCAACAGCCATGAAATAAATAGTAATATGAATGCTCATTATTCAAAATCTCTTGATACACTATAAGACTTATCTGCACCTTTAAACTGTTGTGTACAAGCATCTGCTGAGCCAGCACATCAGATGCACAGCTTATTCAGACCACAATTGAACCTTTGAATGAAAATGATGCTGCTACTTCTTCTGTGGCAGGTAGGCAGAGTAAATGTAAGGAATCATGCCAAGGGCAGGGTTTCTCTATTTCTCAAGCCACTGTTCATTTGAAATTACAGGAAACTGTAATGCACAAGAAGCAAAAGCTCTCAAGTAGGTCTTTGGCCCAACAGAAGAAGTGGAGAAGCATGAGTGCTTCAAAAATAATCAAAACTTGACAAACAAAGGTACTGTAAATTTTTGTAATGAGTCAGGGGCACTAGTGATTACAAACGATAGTATACTACATAATGAAGGTTGTCTTGTAAAATGCAACAATGTTGTTAACTTATCTAATGTTTTCTTAACTGAATTGGCTATTTCATTGCTTGGCAAATTACTTAAATTTATTCCTGCTACTATTGATTGTTTGTGCAAAGCGTCAATTGATTTGAAAATGTTCATTCGTAATGTGGATTTGAAACTAATTTTTAAACAGTCTGGTAAGAATGATGTATGTAAGAGATCTAGTACATTCATACCAAATAGTCACCAAGTAGTTCATGCATTTAATAGTATTTGTGAACTTCAAATAAGGGAAGCTTATGAAAAGAACCTGTTTCACAAATATTTTAATTTATCAGTTGATGAGCGTGCCTCTCTTAGAAAATTGATTGAACATGACAATCTCATTATAAAATAAGCCAATAAAGGAGGTGCTGTTGCTCTAATGGATAGGAAATTGTATTATGATGCAATGTCCAAATTTTTAGACTCTAATACTTTTAAGTCTGTTAGTAAAGATGTTATTAATAGGTATATTAACATTATTAATGCTGCTGTGTTTGACTTGCAGGCTTTGAATGATATTCCTGTTGAATTATTAAGCTACTTAATGTTTCATTTCCTAAGATCCCTATACTATACTATATGGACTACCCAAAATACACAAATCTATTGACCCCCCCATGAGACCAATAGTCTCAGGAAGGGAATGGATTACGGAGCCTACCTCCATGTATTTACAAAAAAACTTTGTCAGATCTTTTACTGAAGATGAAACATTTTGTTAAAGATACTAATGACTTTTTAAATCATTTATATGAGTGCTTTTTATGTAGAAACCAAGATGAAAGTTTTTTAATGGTTACCTTAGATATACAATCGTTGTTTATCACAATTCCAAATACTTATGGCATAAATGCCATTAGAGATGTTATGCATAGTAATGGCAATTATACTAATAGATATATAGAGACTATTTGTGAGCTATTGGATTTAGTCCTTAGTAATAATTTATTTTTCTTTGACAACAAATTTTACCATCAAGTATATGGGATGGAATGGGTACACCCATTGCAAATACATATGGCAATTTAGTGCTTGATAAGTGGGAGAATGAGGTTATTTATAATGGGCCTATAAAATTGTATTCAAATATTTAGTGTTTTAAAAGATTTGTGGATGATCTGTTCTTTATTTAGCATGGAAATAATTTTAAACTGAAAGAATTCTTGGTATATTTAAAGTGTAGCACATCATTTTTGAAGTTTTCTATGATTTGTTTACCTGTGAGTATTAATTTTTGGACATTACTATAGACTTTGATGGCTCTAATATGTCAACTACTGTTTACAAGAAACCTGTCCATAGGAATAGGTTTCTACATAGTTCTGTTGGCTTTGTCCAGGTGTTTTGTGCTAACAGTTTGAGAGCTTCTGTGAGAACTGAATTCACTGAGTAGGTTTGCAGGACTGTATTCCCCCATTATTGGCTTTGCCTAGGTGTTTTGTGCTAAGAAGTTGAGAGCTATGGTGAGAACTGAATTCACTAAATGATAGCTGTTTATGTTTCAGTCTAGCTGTCGTTCAAGTAACAGCTGATCTGGCATAGTGGTATGTTGCTCTGAATGTTGTGCACAGAGTCCTGGGTTCAAGACTTGGCAGTAAAACACACGGTAATAACTCAGCATTTTATTCTAGCAACTTTCCAAGGTTATACAAGCAAAGTTTAAAATGTTTCCCTAGATTTTGGGCGTTTGTCCCACCCCAATAAATTTAGGCCTTTTCCAGATTTCTGGTGCTTCAAAGTTGAGAGATACAGTTGAGTGTCAAGTAGATTTTACAAGGAGCTGAGAGCTTGAAGAGAAGTTTAGTGTAACTTATGCTGAATCTGTCTGCATTGTTAATAGCACAACAGGTAGTGTACTTGGTTTTGATGCAGAAGGCTATGGGTTCTACTCCCACAGTATATAGATGCAGTGCTGATATTGTTCTGTGTTGTACTTTTAAAGGGGGTGGATGCTGCAGTCCTGAGAATATCTTCTTTGGTGGAGATACCTAGTAATGATGAACATGTTATCAGTTTGCCATCCATCCCGTATTGCAAAATTACTAGCTTATCTTTTTTTTATGTAACATAGGAAATGTATTCATCAAGGGCAACAGGCACTTTATTTGTAGATGAAACAATGAAATATAAAGTTGTTTGCTACAGCAACCTCTTCGTTAGTTACAAATCTCTTTAATGTGGAATTATTTAGATGACTTTTACATCTGCAGAGATTGAGCATATTTACTGATACAGGTGGATTGTAAAAGTTTGAGTATACTTTGTGATGGAAATGTTCAAATTAGGCAGTTTTGTCATTATTGGTGCATGCATTTTGTTTCATTGTTTACTGGAAAAATGTTCCAAACAATACATTTAAAATGCCTTCTAACAACTGTACTGTATTATACAAGGAATATAATTTAATACAATCAGGAAGGTGCATCATAGAACACATGTATGTTTCCTGTGCGAGGGGCCTATGATTTGAAAACAGCTGAAAGTTAATCTTTATCTGCCACTGGCCAGATGTATTTTCTTTGAATGTGGGTTTCAATGCTGTTTCAATAAATGTAAGTTTAAAGGGCAAAGAAGTTTTAATGCTAAGTCTATTTTCATTGTGAGACTGCATTGCTTTGTTTAGCCAATGTCTATTAGTGTTTCTGCTGTAAAATGTAAAATAAAACTTTTAAATGAAATCCAAATCATCGTAGAAGTAAAGCATTTTGCACATTACAGTGTTTATGATAAATGGGGTGAAATAGCCAAGTAATAGGACATTGGAATAGCTGCAGGGGGAAGGCCCCATTCAACCATGATTTTGTGAGGGGGAAGAGTGGCAAACTCAGGCAGCACTGGCTGAACTATACCTCTCAAATGTCCAGATTTTTGCAGAATGAATAGATTTTTTGCTTCTTATTTTTGGTTTGTCCCTCATAACATTTGTGGTTTTCTGACAAATCATTAAGGAATGAAGTCACTAAATAATGACAGACATTGAGTTCCAGACATCATATCCTTCAGAAAAATGCATGCAAGACCTGTTATTCTGTCAACTGTCTAAGTTTATACAAGAGCAATTTTAGTACTGTTTGTATGTTCCCCCAATATATTTGGCCTTGTCCAAATTTCCTGCATTAAGTGGTATGCGCAAATAAATCACTTTATAGAATTAGGTATATCCAAACCTTTCAACTGTCCCTGATTTTGGCTCAAAATGTTGCTCGCCCCCTAATAATCCCTCTGCATAATGGCAAATTTGGAAGAAAACGTGGAGGGTTTACAATTAATAAATAATTGTATTGATCAGAGTTAAAGATTACTTTTAATTTCAGAAATGCATGTAGATTCTGTTATTTTGTCAGCTGCTCAGGGTAACAGTACTAATATTAAAAAGTGTCCCTTCTTTGACAGGTTGGCTATTTCATATTTTTGCATCACAGTTGTGGTCTGTTTTTTTTTTATAAAATTGTGGTTTTGTGGCAAATTAGTAGCAAATCATTAAAGACTGAAGTTAGAAAATAATGACAGACATTTGAGTTTCAGATTTCATACCCTTCAGAAAATTCATATTAATGTAAGACCCAATTATCTTTCTAAGTTTATAAGAGCAGTATTTAAAAATTGTCCTAATTTTTGGATCCTTGTCCCAGTTCTATTTATGGTTTTGTCCAGATTTCTTGCTCTGAGGTTTGAGAGATATGAGAAATGTGTCAGGGCCATCACAATCAGCCAGAGACATTTCAAATTGTGATATACTTGTTGCACCCCACTCTCCCATGTAGTGACCCTGGATGTGTCCAAGCAAGGCAAGGAGCAGTTATGCAGTGTTAAGTGTGCAGAGTATCCGCCCATCCAAGTTAGACACAAGAACTACAGTGGCTTTTCATCTGTCCTTGATTTTGCAGAATGTTCTGGTTTTCTGTCATATTTTATACTGTTGATTTATGCTTCTTATTCAGAAAATGCATGTTGTTGCAGTGCCTGTTGCTCTGTGTTTAAGTAGCAATGCTTTAATCACCATCAGGTAAGCTTGTCTGAGACTGTAAGATGCAAGTAAGCTTTAATAAGCATACTGTTAAAGAATTACCAACATTGAAAGCCTTTTTGCTGTTGCCATGCAGAGAATATTTACATAACACATAAGTCTTGGGTATTGAAATTAATATGACAGTATTTGTAATAAAGGACAGGATTACAGTATTTTCAGAAACTAATTACATTTGTTGGAGAATTGCAGTCATCTTTGCAGGCTTTACCCGTAAACTAAACAGAATTCCAATCTATCATGTGTGGTCCATAACCTGTACAGTAATCCTTTAAGCAATTTACCTTGAGTTTGTTTCTTGTTTGCTGTTCATTTTTTACTTTGATCATGTTTTCCCCATGAAACAAGTAGATAGTTGTTGTCAGGCAGCAGGTCTTTTTTGGATAAGAAACATTTTTTACAAGTGGGGGTATCACAGAGATTGCTACTTTCAGCATGTTACTTGGTACTTTTATAAAGCTGAATATAAATTATAGTTAGGACTGCAGTGCAAGGTGAAGTGGTTTGAGTTGAGTGCAGCTTGTTTTTTTTATAATTGATTTTGACTGGCATTCCAGTAATGTATTTAAAAAGTAATTTATTTTTTTCATGCCTCACAACCTTTTTGTTTCCATCTAGATATTAAGTAAGCTGTCATGTAGCCAATGCATTGAAATATTTTTTTTTCTACACTTTATTTTGTCTTGATTGGACTCTCATAATGATGGTTTGGCACCCAGGGCAGCATATTAAATGAAAGTCCCAGTTTTTGCAGTTTTTAGCATAGCCCCTCTCCTTTATAGCTGATCACACCCCTTCCCATTGGTCCCACCCATTCATCTGTCTCCTTCAGCCCCCCTTTGATTTGAAGCCACCAGCCGCTACTGCTAATTGATGTAATCAGCCAGAGTTCCAAAGCATATCAAGCATTGACAATAAGATGGTCATGGGTGAAATCACTCCTTTCAAAATGATGATATAGGTTACTGGTGTGCATATATGAGAGTTGAGGAAACTGCCTGGGTGGCCTGCACACCCATTTTAGATGATACCTTGCACATTACAGTTCACCTGACAATTGATAGAGCAATACCATTTGTGGTTCACATACCACCTTCACAGTTTTCCACATGTGGTCTTAATAACCATGTGGGTTCACTATACTTTCCAGAACCTCAGAGAAGTAGAATAATAGGCTACATTATAGATGTCCCATATGGAGTTTCTTCTCTCCTCAGTCGTATGTGGAAACCACATATGCTCCCTAATATGCTGCAAGAAGGCACTGAGTTCCTCAACTGATGGCATATTCTCAAGACAGATGCCTAATATACCCCGACTATGCCCCCAGGAGGTTGCTGGAAGGTCAATTTTGTTGCACACATAAAGACACACACCACTGGTATTCATCAACATAGGTGATCCTTGACTCTCATACATTGCATATGAGGCTAACACATGTCCTTGATATCTAGCATGGTCTCTATATCCATTTAGTTGAGGTCCACAATGTTAGTGTCATGGAATGAATGATAAGTTAAGTGCGGTCAGATGACATGGGACCTACGGACATGATGAAGTGTACCACTGTGGCTCATGGCTATAACTGCAGCATGTTGGAAATACACATTAGCTAATGCAGTAGCAAATCCTAAAATTTTTAGCAATTCCTTCAACATGAACACCAGAAAACCATGGTGTTCAATCCCATGGCATGTGCAACTCCATTCCCTCCAGCTAGCTGTTTATATGTTTCTGAATCACTCCATCATCTTGATTTGCCTCATCTGCATTCACCAAAGCTGCTCTTTTTAATAATATACCTCATTATCATATGCAATTGGTTATTTGCATACACCAAAGGTGTTCTTTTTTAATAATATACCTCATTACCATGTGCATTTGGTCATTTTCATACACCAAAGCTGCTTTTTTAATAAAATACCTCATTACTATGTAATTTTATATCCATTAGCATATACTGCACCCAGCTTTGCTGCTCTTCATTTACTACTAACAGTAATGCTAGCAGTATATCTGTCTCCGAGTCACGCACACACCCATGGACATTCATCGTGCAAATTCACTTATCACAACATACCTACATTTTGTATATCACAGGCATGGCTTCTTCCCAGTATACAAGGAATATGTGAGTCTAATGTGTAATACAAATATTTTGCTCTGTAGATTCAGAGAATGGGTTTCGTGATTAGTGGTGCATGCAGACGTTCCAAACCAATTTTGTCTTTCTCACACCAAAAGCTATTTCATATAGCAAACAAACCAGAAGTGCACACATTCTGTTCATCTGTTTATTCTATTTTCTATCTTAGCATAGTGTTTCCACATTGACTGGGGTGTATAAACTGTTTACATTTCTGCAAAAAAGTATTTTAGTTAATTTATGCAGGATTTTATGAATGGGCACAATTATAAATAGTTTTCTCCTATGGATACTAAGGTAAGTATTAATGCTTTTATGTGAAGTGACAGTCCACTTATCTGATATATTTTAATAGTCTTGTGAGTGATATATTTATTTTATATTTTCGCTATATACTTAGATAAATTTTATAGAATCATTTTTACTTAAGTGCAATATCACATACATATTTCCAAAGCACCACATTCCATGAAACTAGGTATAAATAAAAAAAAAAAAGAAAAACAGTTTCATATTAATTAGCAAGTAACATAAGATGTACAGATTTGTGAATACTTCGATATCTAATTTTTCTAAGGAGTCTTTATGTTTAAGGGAAGTATGGCAGTCACTGAAACTGTAATTTGATATTTAATCATTTAATTACTCATTTAATCCAGTGTAGTATCATGAAGGAATCAAACCTATCCCAGCAATCAGTGCATTCAAGAAAGTAAAGCTAATGTTGACTGGAGCAGCAAGCCATCACAGGACATATACATATTCACTCCCACATTGCATGCATATCTGTGGGCTAATTGGCAGACTGTTAAGCCATCAATATCACATCTTTGAGATGTGCAAACAAACAGAAGCATCTGACATGAACCTTCCAGGCACAAGGAGAAGGTACAGACCCAATGCAGAATAGACCCAGGCAGAAACCATACTGAATAACCAAGCCAGTGGAATGCACCCAGGCAGGAACCATACTGCAGAACCAAGCCAGTGGAGCAGCATTGCTGACCATAGCTTTAGTTTATAGTATTCTTTCATGTATTATTTAGTTCAGTTTTAAATTTAGTGTCCAGTTCAGGATTTTCTCTCAGGATATAGGTGGAAGCCATGTTCATGATGGAGGGGTTGTCTTAATGAATGAATGTGATAGTGATTGTCTCCTTTGAAAGGCATTAGTAGAGGCACTCGTGATTGTTTTAACTAATTTTATTATGCTGTAATGGTCAGGATGATGTAATACTGAGGAAGGGGTCTTTGTATGTGTTGCATAAAATGTGGTTATCCTACTCTGGAGTAATGTTCTGCTAAGTGGGAAGTTGGTGGGTTAAAAATCAGTACCTTCAAAGCAGTTGTCATAGTAACATCCCAGAAAACATCAGATTGCTCCATGCAGATAAAACAAAACCTGCTGTTCCAAGTGGAAGAGTCGATTACTTTAGAGTCCTGTCCATCAGTGACAAAGGGGGAATTATAAACAGGCCAGATGTATGGTTACAACAGTCACAGTACTGCAGATGTTGCACTAGATACTAGATAGTGGTAAAGATAGAACAGTCAGTTTATTTACTTATTTATTTATCTGTTTGATTATTTATTATTTAGCATTTGCTAATTAGGTGGGTGATCTCATAAAGGATCTCTATTCAGCCAGAGCATGGGTCAAATGGTAATAATATATAGTATTGCAGAGTTCAAAATGCTTTAGAAAATGAGGTTTGGAGAAATGTAAAATGTAATAATAGAAGTAAACACATCAGTCTGGAAGTCAAACTTTTCACTATTTAGGTATTGCACATGAGTTACTATAGATTTGAAACTCAAGCATGAGAAAGAATAAATGTTAGAATGAGGATTTTACACTTTCTGTTATAAGACTCCATGAAGAAAAAGACATAAGCAAAAGAATAAGTTTAAGGAAATAAGAAAAGGGATAGATAAGCAGAACAGCTTCAACAGTATTAAACATACTTACACTAGAATATTCCTCTTATCAGAACAGAGTGCCTTTCTAAATCATAACAGTGTAGGCTGGTTTCTAACATCAGGATCAAACCATAACAAACAGGAGTCCATATATAAAAAAAATCTTTTAATCATTGCTACAGTGAATGGAAAAAAATATAACATCGTAGTCCCAGAGTTTTCTATTCTGTTCAAACAGTGATGTGAGGAGTATGAGATTTGAAAAGCACAGAGTAGTGAAGAAGTTAATTAAAAAAAAAGTTTAACTATGGCGAAGACATCGAGAAAGGTGACATTTGGTGTTTTGGGTAGCACTTTAGCAGCATACAGGTGTCTACGGTGAAGAGTTTGTGCATCTGAAGGATTAGAGTGGACTGTACCCATTCTTTGATCTTTGGAGATTGACCCATTGGGTAAGATTGCAGACGCAGTACATGAAATGAAGTTCCTTCACTGGGTAGCCAATTTCAATATCCACTGCAGAGAGCACTTAAAGGATCTTAGAGTAAAGTCTCTCTGCTCTTTTGGGTTAGAATCAGCCAATAAATCAGACATTTGCACTTAATGAGGATACCCCCTGGGCACCTCCTATGAAAAGAATATCAGGCACAGGCCAGGGAAGGAGGCACTGCTGCAAACCCTGAACAGACTGCAGGGTTCAGATCTCTTACTTTGCTTTGGAACATAATATAAATACTGAAAGTATAAGTTTCTGTTGTTACATATGCATAACAGAGCAAAATATATTTGAGTCTCAGATAACAAAGTTGTGTGTTCAAGTAAAGGTCATGAAACTCACCTTTATAGTGAAGTGAACTGAAAATCAAGAGGCAAATCTTCTTATACACATTGAGAACACGTAACTATTTAGTTATGATCTGAGAGACCTAATCATAATTCTTTGTAGTAAATGGAATTTCAGCTGCCCAAATCTGCCTGTAATTACAGAAAACAAAAGTGTAGGAGTGAAAAGTGTTTTACAGTTTTGAAAGCTGTTAATATATCTTTCATTGCTACGTAGGCAACAGACATAAATTGTACCCCTCTGGCAGACTGGCAGCTTTAGAAAGGTAACCATGGTGCAGTGGTGTCATCAACAAAGCCACAGGATACGGAAACAAAGTGGAAGAACACCACTGCATCATTATAAAAAGGCATTTTTTAAGAAAATAAGTAATTTTTTCTTAAATAATGTCATTGTGTAATAGCAATAACCAACTCCTGGGTGTGATATATTGAAGGTTTACCCATGGTTATGTTTGTTTAATCACTCTGACTTCACCCTCATGATTAAAACACACCAGCCATGGGTAAATCTTCAATATACCATGTCCAGTTATTGGTTATTGCTATAGTCTACTATAGGAGAAGAAAACATCCCTACATGACAATATATTACAGATATCTAACACCAGTACTTCTGTACACATTTGATTTACCACCATTATAAGTGATACAATTTTATCTGCCTGTCTTGATTACAGTTCAGGTGGATGTAAAAATTCCGCTGACACTTATTGCAAGGAAAAGAGGAAGTCCCCTAACATGTCCTGGCAAAAATTTCTTTTTCCAGTAAGAATGCCACATTAGGTGTTCCTTGAAAATGAGTCAAGCTTTGTGGGACTAATCTAGTCAACAAAAAGTAAATAAAATGGAAGTTAGTTTTTAAACAATTGCACGTTGAACAACTTTTATGTTCAAAGTACTCTTTTATCATGCTTTAAAGGTATTCACATTACTTTAGGAAAGAGATGTAGACAATGATTATCTGTATATACAGTTGCTCACCATCACAAAGGTGAGTATTTTATCTGTGCACAGAATGTTTTTCACTCTCAGAACTAGTTTTGTGTTAAAGATGCTAAACTTTATTAATATCAGAAATGATTTTGTTTTTCTTTGTTAAATTGCCCGCACATAAATAAATATAATTTTAAGACAATATTTTTGTAATCGTGTTGCTTATGTGTTGAATAGAAGGTGTTTATAGCACATATGCACTTAGTTTAGTTTTTATGCATCTGCTTTTGAATACTGTAGGCACTTCTGCAGTAACCAATAGAACGCTGAGTGATGTTTTAAATTGCATATATTTAAATGCGTTCTAGAACCTGATGATGCTGGTACAATGCTATTTAAATAAGCAATAATTCTTGACAGGGTTAACTTTATAGGGAAAATAATAGATCATTCAGGGATAATGTGAGGCCTGATGCCACAAAGCGTCTCCCCAGTCCTTGAAAGGTCCTTTATTTCCCTGTAACTCTCACACTGTAGGAGGGAAATGGCAAAGCAGTATTTAGTACTTGTACAAGAGGTTTTACCGTGCATTTTTATTAACATTTTTAAGTTTTAGAGAAAAGGCAATCCATAGTAAGGAACTTATTAAATGGAAAATGTTTCTGTGTCTCAATAAATATAGATATGGGCCATATACGGCAGTTATTTGTACTTACTTTTGAATTTACTGGTGGAAAGTATACAGTATGAGAAGCTAAGATTTAGAATCTTCAGCAAACAACAGCAGATAAAAAGTCCACATTAATCCTTGGTTATACAGTTGGTATTAATACTCAAGAAACAGGGATGTGATAAACATAAATATAATTTAAAATAGTTTGACTAGCAATCACACCTGATCAGCAACATATGCAGAAATAATGGCTAAATGTTAACCTGTGCAAGTAGAAACAAGTCATGTATACTGCTTTTCTTACCATTATAAAAGCAGTAAAAAGGATGAGTATGCTTTACATAATTTTACATTATTACATTACAGTTGCAGTATAAGCTTCTTTTACATACATTTTTTTTTATTATTGCCCCCTGAGCACCACATCAGACCACCATCTCCCAGGCAGCCCCTGCAATATATACAAATTCCTTGTTCTGGTACCACCCCACAGGGGGTAGTCCTGGAGTGGGAGTTGAAGGTGATAGTAGGAGGTGGAGAAGAGCTCACCTGACTGCATCATCACATATGCTTCTCACATCTGGGATTTTTACAGTGGATCTTACCACCTCTACTGCGATCTGCTGATATCTCAGGGATTTGCTCTGGTGCTGCAGGGAGCCTTCTCCACCTAAGTGATGATGTAGCCCTATAGCTGCCTGCCTCCTACATGTACTCTGTGATTTAATGCATGACTCTGATATCATGTTCAGAAGTATCACGCATCAGCTGCATCTCCCCAGCATGCAAGTTTATGGCCCACCCTAGAGCAGAGATGAGTGGGCAAAGCATCATCATTTCTCTCCTCCCTTTTACTGCAGGCGGTCAAGACACTAATCAGCTTTAGGTCATCTGGATCATCAGCGCTTTGCCTGTCTAGGTCAGCAGAGCTGGGCCACTTTACGTCTTTATACATCATTCTTAAGGTACGAACCTTGGTTGAGACAAAATAATCTTCTCAATTTTCATGTGATTTGTAGTTAGCCTATACAGGAAAAAAATTGAGTTTGGCTAACATGATATTTTCTTCAGAAAAAAAAAATGAAATCTGAGATCTTCTTGGACTGAAGATATCAATACTGAGCTCATATAAAAAATACATTTTATTTAAAAAAAATAAAAAAACAGCTTGCATTTTAGTGGTCACAGAACAGCAAGTGCTACAGGCTGTAATACACCACTGATCACAGAAGTATAAAAATATTTTGGAAAGTTCCTTTTCTGAGAAAGAATCAACTACCAGAAGTATCTGAGATAGAAGAGATAACAAAGCCACCTATTGGGAGAAAAAAAAAGTTTCTCAAAAATAGCACTGATCAGCATAAAAGTAGTATGCATCCTAGTCATTTTACAAAAAAATATCATGCAGAATGAAACTACAAGGATTTTGAAAAGATGGACCCAAGGTGCAGTTATAGAGAAAGAGATCCAGAATCTGCAAAAGAATTTAAAAGCATGTGGCTACAGTGAAAAGGATACCTATGTTCCAATGGACAATATAAATAAAGAAATAAATCATGGAAAAACTACATTTGAAGCATGTAGGAAAAAAAAGGTAGTAGTGAACGGAAGGACAACAGATTAAGGGTGATGATGACCTACAGCACAGATAATGCGCAAATTCAAAAAGTAATACATCAATTTTGGCCCATCTTAACCCAAGACCCCAAATTAAAGGAGCTAGTAGGGGAGAATTCAAGTTTGGGGTATAAGAATAGGAAAAATATCAAAAGATTATCATGTACAAGAGATGGCTTTCCAAAACCTCAAATTTTGAGTCTCAAAGGGACATTTTGATGTGGAAACTGCTTAGCTTGTGAATACATTGATTGTAGTAATTTCTTTTTCCAACCGAATTCTGGAAGGGAATACACATTTAATTTGAAAGCTACATGTAGCACCCCAAATGTTGTGTATTTGGTGACCTGTACATCATGTCCGGCTTATTATGTCAGCAAAACAAATCAAGCCTTTAAAAACCGCATCCTGAGGTATTAGAGAGACATCCGTGGAAAGGACTTACATAATTCCCATGCTGCACATGTTAATACTTTCCCTACACATTCCTTTTCATTCAAAGCAATAGAATGGGTCTTTGTGGGAATGAAACAAGGAGATATTAATAATCAAACAGAAAAGAGAGAAATCAGATGGATAATTAACTTAAGAGCAGATCGATTTCCTGGTCTAAATGCGGTGATTCCATTTAGACACTAAGGCACTGTACGAGCACATCCACTCATGTATGAATCGTGCCATCCCAAATAGAACCAAGATGCTCTCATCCAAAAAAAAGGAAGCCAATTTGGTGGTCCCCTGCCATAAACAAACTTTACAACAAAAGGAAGAAACTGTTGCAGAAAAGAGGATAGTCCCAGGATGCAAAAAATTCCCTTACCAGGCTCAGTAAGAAACTGAGATCCCTCTTAAATCCTCCAAAGCTAGTTACGAAAATAAAATTGCCAAAGATTCCAAAGACAACCACAAGGCATTCTATAACTATGTCAAGAATCTAAATGGCAATGCTCAAATCTGCTCTGAGCTAAAACAGAATGGCATTAAATATACTGATCCCAAGGATATTGCCAATATCCTGGCAGATCGATTCAGTGCCAACTTCACCCCCCTCTCACCCCCTAAATGACCCATCTCAATATCAGAAGATTGCCAAATTCCGGTAATAAAGGCCACAAAGGTAAAAAAACGCACTCTCCAAAGCTAAGAATACAGCATCCATGGGACCAGATGACATCCCGGGCTGTGTACTACATGAACTACAATATGAACTGGCACCTCACCTAAGTGTCATGTTTAATCATAGCCTCACCTCAGGTTTTGTGCCCACTGAGTAGCGCAGAGCTACAGTTACCCCACTCCAAAAGGGGGGATCCACCTTGGATCCCGGAAACTACTGTCCCATCAGTCTGACAAGCATTATCTGCAAGGCCATGAAGCGTATTATCATGGAACTTATACACAAAGACATTGGCAACCTTCAGACACTGGACCCCACCCAGTTTGGGTTCGTGAAGGGCCGATCTTGTCTCCTGAACCTGATTGACTTCTTTGAATCAGTCTCCAGAGCCATGGGCAAGGGTAAGGTGGTCCACACAGCCTATCTAGACCCTGCCAAGGCCTTTGACACCATCCTCCACTCTGGAATCATAGATAAACTTACTAAGCTGGGCATTATTCCCTACGTCACCCAATGGGTTGCTAACTGGCTTACTGATAGAACCCACACTGTAAAAGTAGCCAACTCCAAATCCAGCTCCAGACAAGTGACAAGTGGAGTACCTCAGGGTTCAGTCCTGGGACCGCTCTTGTTTGGCATCTACTTCTCTGAAGTACAGGCCAACACTAAGGGACTCTGGCTAACAAAGTTCGTAGATGACTGCAAACTGGGAGTCATTACTGAATCCCCAAATGATGTGAATACTCTACAAAAGGGCCTTACAGAAACAGATGCTTGGTGCCAGAGCCATGGGCTCAAGATCAATGCCAAGAAATGTATAGTTATCCCCTTTGGGAAAAAACATGTATCCATAAATTACCATATAGGTGGCAGTACACTAAACACCGAAAGTGTGATAAGAGACTTAGGGACACAGGTACACCTTGCTTGCTGTAGCATAGACTAGATCCAGGCCTGCTGAATCTAGCTTTGTTTATATGCTTGTTGTTTGTTTGCTCGTTATTTCCCTGAAATGCTAATTCCACCGAATACGCAGCTTCTCAGCGCTTCTGTGGATCACTAGTGATATCTGCATTGCTTACTGTACTTATTTCCTTGTTTCACTTGAAAGAAAGTTACTGTTTGTCATTTTTGCATTTAAGTTACCTGTAACACATTGCACTTAAGTTACCTGGCACTTGCTCACTAAAGCAATTATATAAGTCAGCACTAAAAATTAAAAGCACTACACCCTCACTCCCCACTGGCCCTTGTTTTCAATTATTAAGGAATTCCCAATATTATTCTAGGATGTCCAAAGGTCAGTTGTCAATCTCCTCTCCGGTCCAGCTGGTGAATCTGGGAATCTTGAGGCAATGTTACAACTGCCTCATGTACACAGACAACCCTCTCCTCCTCCCAACAAATTCCAACACATGTGAGAGATGCAACCATACAGCCAAACTGGAGGCTAAGATCTCTCAACTCAGTACTGGCATAACCAGTCAGGAGGAGAAGGAAACCACACTCACTACAATTCCAGTCTCACATAGACCTACCATGACAGCAAACCAAACACATAATCACACAAAAACATACTTGGAGGCTCTAAATAAAGATCTGCCTAAGCAGCAGAGACCTCCAAAGCAGACACCCAAGCAACCGCTACCCCAAAACAAAACACGTGCAACACATATCTCACAAAGCCAGTGTGCCGAACAGTCACAGCCCTTAAGACTAAACAACACACCTGATACACTTGTAATAGGTGATTCTGTCGTCAGGCACGCTGACGTCCCGCTCACCAGGCTGAACAAGGAGAGGGTCATGGTGAGCAGCCTGTCGGGCGCTAGTATCCGCCACATAACACAAGCACTCAGGTCACTCCAAGGCAAGTACAAATATGACTCAGTCATTGTCCACGCTGGTGTGAATGACCTGAGACGTACCTCCATGGACTACATGAAAAGAGACATAAAGGAGCTCTCTGAGCATGTAGCCCAGGCCAGTATGACCCTGACCTTGAGTAGCATCTTACCCACACCAAGAATGATGCCACAATATGAAGACAAGATGATCAATTTCAACAATTGGCTTAAGTACTGGTGTCATTCAAAGGGGATGCAATGCCTGTCAGCTTGGGATGATATGCTCGACAAGCCACGATGCTTTGCTAGGGACGGCTTGCACCTGTCACCCCTGGGCTTTTGGATATTGGCAAAGGCTCTTGCTACCCCCATAGTGCCTTTTTTAGGCAAGGCTCAAAAGACAAACCCACCTCCATAGGTATCACAAGGGATAAGAAACTAAGAGCAATGCTACTCAACGCCAGAAGTCTAAACCTCAAGATGCACGCACTCAAAACTCTCCTTAGCATGGAGAACATCGATATCTGTGCAGTAACAGAAACCTGGTTCAGGGCTCCCGAGAGCACCCCAGCACTACCAGGTTATACCTCATAAAATGCTTTTCGGCCCCAAAACTTGGATCGAACCACAGAAGGAGGGGGCTTATCGATATTCATCAAAGATACCCACACCTCCAGGTTGGTGGCAAAGCACGAAGCATCAGAGACTATCCATGTGCAACTAACAGTGGGTAAAACTGCCTTCCAGTTTATAGCCTTGCTACAGACCACCCTCCCAAACCCAGGAGCCCCACTCGGCCTTCCTGAGAACACTGGAAAATATGAAGGTCTCTCCAAACACCATTATATTGGGCAACTTCAAATACCCAAACATAGACTGGGAGCATTACTCTAGCTCCAACACCCTAGCCCAAAGATTCCTAGAATTTATAAACTCAAATGCTATGGAACAACTTATTACCACTCCCACAAGAAGGGAAAACATACTGGACCTGATCATCACCAACATGGGGACTCTATGCTCCAGACCAGAAGTGTATCCCTCACTGGTAAGATGAGACCATAAACTAATCTCACTGGATATTCACATCCCGACCCCACCCCCCTGCCCAGAAAACCACAGTGAAAAACTTCTCTAAAGCAAATTTCACACTCCTCAAAACCAAGGTGGAATCCTTCAAAGCCCCCGGGCCTGTGGAAAATACGGCCCAGACCGCAGAATCCTTTATAAACGCATTCTATGAACACCTTCAGGAATGCATGGATCATGCGATCCCAAATAAAACCAAGACCCAATCCTCCAAAGGCAGATGTCCTGTCTGGTGGACCCCAGCCATAAACAAACTATACAATAGAAGGAGGAAGCTACTAAATGATAGATCAAAATCCCAAAAAGGGAACGCATCACTAATCAGTATTAGCAAAAAACTACGGGCACTCATAAAATTGTCTAAGGCCAGCTTCGAGAGAAAAATTGCACAGGACACTAAGGATAATCACAAGGCTTTCTTTAGTTATGTTAGGAACCTGAGTGGTAATTCCCAGATATGCTCAGAATTAGTCCAAAATGACAAAAAATACACTGAACCCACAGACATTGCCAACATCCTAGCTGACAGGTTCAGTGCAAACTCCCCCTCCACCAAAAGGGCAAATATCTATCCCAGCAGAGTGCTGCCCCTGACATATCAGATGCTCAGGTAAGAGCCGCCTCTCCAAAGCAAAAACACAGCATCAATGGGACCAGACGGTGTCCCAGGCTGCGCCTACATGAACTCCAAGAAGAGCTAAACCCAAACATAAAACTACTGTTCAATCTCAGCCTTACTACAGGATATGTGCCCAAAGAGTGGCGTACAGCAACAGTGGTCCCTCTCCATAAAGGTGGTGCCTCAATGGATCCTGGAAACTATCGCCCCATAAGCCTGACTAGCTTGGTCTGCAAAGCTATGGAAAGGATCATCATGGACCTCATAAATAAAGATATTGGGGACCTACAGACACTAGATCCTACCCAGTTCGGCTTTGTTAAGGGCAGATCCTGCCTCTTAAACCTGGTTGATTTCTTTGAAACAGTCACCAAGGCCATTGACGAGGGGAAGGTGGTCCACACAGCCTACCTGGACCTCGCAAAAGCCTTCGATACAATACCCCACTCGGGCATTATAGATAAGCTCACCAGCTTAAATATAAACCCCTATGTCACTAGATGGATTGCAAACTGGCTCAAGGACAGAACCCACATGGTTAGAATTGCTGGAGCCATGTCAGACTCAAAACCAGTTACAAGTGGTGTTCCACAAGGCTCAGTCCTGGGACCTCTCTTGTTCGGTATATATTTCTCGGAGGTACAGGCCAACACGGAAGGACTGTGGCTGATCAAGTTCGCAGATGACTGCAAACTGGGCACCATAATCGACTCTCCAGCCGACACAAGCATTCTCCAAAAGGGCCTCATAGAAACAGACAACTGGTGCCAGAGCCATGGCCTCAAGCTAAATGCCAAAAAGTGTATAGTCATCCCTTTGGCAAAAACAAAGTGCCCACAAATTACCACATAGGTGGTAATCCATTAAGTACAGAAGAAGTAATTAGGGACCTGGGGACCCAAGTTGATAGCAATCTCTCATTTGACAACCACGTGGCCAAAGTGGTTAGAAAAACATTTTATATAGCCCACCTAATCATGAAGGGATTCACATCTAGATCAGGGGAGGTCATCGTGCCTCTTTACTCATCCCTCATCAGGCCCATAATTGAGTACAATGCCCCTTTTGGGATTTACCTTACCAGACACCTGCAGCAACTGGAAAGACCCCAAAAGTACCTCACCAAGAGGATCAAAGGGCTCAAACAGATGCCATATGCTGCCCGGTTAAAGAAACTCCAGCTCTACTCAGTGGCAAACAGCCTGTTCAGAGGTGATCTGTGCCTGACATATAAAGTCATGTCCAACCCGGAATTAATGGACATGCTGCACCTCAGAAAATCCAAATCCCATCGAGCTACGCGCTCGAGAGTCTTGAACCTCAGCACTGAAATAAATAGGACATGCTGGAGGGACAGATTCATAACCCAGAGGCTCCCTTCACTCTGGAATAAAATCCCAGTCCAGGTTAGGCAGAGTCCCTCATTGACTCTATTCAAGAGGAATCTTGATGAGTGGATGGGAGATCGTAGGTTTACCCCGGGTATCACTTCTGTGTCACTTTTAGACTGAGGCACAGTATACTAACCTCGAAAAAGGGCATAGCAAAATAAATTTAAAATGGGTGGCGAAAGCCAAACACATTCTGGCTAGGCTTATAAATGCCCTAGGGCAGATAGCCTAGTATGAACCTATGAACCTATGAACCTATGAACAGGTGGACAGTGGTCTCACCTTCGATAACCACATCGCCATAACAGTCATGAAATCCTTCTATGTGGCACACCTCATCACTAAGGGCTTTTCATCCAGAAAAAATGAGATCATTGTCCCACTGTACTCATCCCTCATTAGACCCATTATAGAATACAATGGCCCATTTGGTATGTACTTCTCAAGACATCTGCAACAACTGGAAAGGCCACAGAAATACCTCACTAAAAGAATCACAGGCCTAAAGCAGATGACCTACGCTGATTGCCTTAAAAATCTCCAGCTATACTCTGTCCCATATCGTCTACTCAGAGGCGATCTCTGCTTAACATACAAGGCCATGTCAAACCCTGAGCTGTTGGACATGCTACACTTGAAGAAATCTCAATCCCTCAGAGCCACATGCTCCAGGGATCTAAACCTTGTCATCACAATAAATAACACATGCTGGAGGGATAGGTTCCAGACCCAGAGAGTCCCCAGACTCTGGAATAGATTGCCCATACATGTCAAGCAGAGTGCTTCTTTGGCCCTCTTCAAAAGGAACCTTGATGATTGGATGGGGAAAAAGGAAATTCACCCCGGGAATCACGTCAGTCGTCCTGCTAGACAGGGGTCCAGTGAAGTCAATAGTGTGGGAAGAAATAGCCAGGGATTTGTTATGGCTAGGCTTATATAGGCCCTAGGGCTGATAGCCTAGTACCAACCTATGAACGCATGAACCTATGCTGAAAGCTAGAAGACCAACTATTGGCTGAAAAAAAGGAGTGTCTATTTTAGACAATTGTGATTGGATGAGAGAAAATCTTCCCGTTTTCTCTAAAGCTGAAAGCTAGTAAAACGACTATTGGCTGTTAAGAAGGTGTGTCTACTTTAAACACTTGTGATTGGTCCATTTTTAAGGAGGAGAAAAGACATCTTTAAACTTTGAGTATTAAAAGACATTCTCAGTCCCAATTTATCAGCGATCTGATGAAGATTTATTAAAAGCACTTATCGTTTGTGGAATTCAAGGGACTTTACATCTTTTTAGCAGTGTTTTAATATTTTGATTAAAATATAATTTTTTCAAGTTTTCGAGTGCTACAGTCATGGAGGTGTAGCTTGTTTATCGTTTTACTTTGTGGTTTTTACTGGCTAACCCTAGGCAGTAGGACATATTCTTCTTGTTCTGTGTTACAAGATGGGTGGCCAATTGGCTCACTGACAGAACCCACACAGTGAAAGTAGCCGACTCCAAATCCAACTTCAGACCAGTGAGAAGTGGAGTACCACAGGACTCAATCATGCGTCCTCTCCTGTTTGACATCTACTTCTCAGAAATCCAGGCTAATACAGCAGGTCTTTGGCTAATGCAGTTCGCAGACAACTGCAAACTAGGTGCCATAATAGAATAACCTAATGATGTGGACATTCTACAAAGGGGCCTCACTAAGACTGATGCTTAGTGTCAAAGTCATGGCCTCAAGTTCAATGCCAAGAAGTGCATTTTCATCCCCATTGGGAAAAACACTGTACCCATGAGCTACCACATAGGCAGTAGCCTACTAAACACTGAAAGTGTGATAAGAGACCTTACGAAACAGGTGGACAGTAGTTTCTCCTTTGATAATCAGATCGCCACAGTAGTCAGGAAATCCTTCTTTGTGGCACACTTCATGACAAAGGGGTTCCCCTCCAGAAAAAAAGAGGTCATTATTCCTCTCTACTCATCCATCATCAGACCCATTATAGAGTACAACACCCCATTTGGCATGTACCTCACAAGACATCTACAACAACTAAAAAGGCCACAAAAATACCTCACTAAGAGGATTACTGGCTTCAAACAGATGCCATAAGCAGACCGTCTCAAAAAACTCCAGCTATACTCCATCGCCTATTGCCTTCTCAATGGCGACCTGTGCCTAACATACAAAGCCATGTCAAACCCAGATCTTTTGGACATGCTACACTTAAAAGAAACCCCAATCCCTCCAAGCCACATGCTTCAGGAACTTAAACCTTGCCACACCAATAAACAGAACATGCTGGAGGGATAGATTCCTGTCCCAGAGATTTCCCATGCTCTGGAACAGACTAATCATTCATGTCAAGCAAAGCTCCTCATTAGCCCTCTTTAAGAAAAATCTCAACAATTGCATGGGAAATAGGAAATTCACCCCAGGGATCACTTCTGTGGCTCTGCTAGACAGGGGCACAGGAAAATAACTTTCTTGGGTGATGAAAGCCAGGGAACCTTTTTGGCTAGGCTTATATAGGCCCAAGGGCCAATAGCCTAGTACCTAGCTATGAACCTATGAACCTATGAACCTCTACTGATGTGCATTGTCCCAACTATCTGTTCCTCAATACTAGTGCCGATTTTTTATTTCATTTGCTTTCCATACTCTGAATGTCATCACCAATGTACAGAGTGATATTCTTACTGACATGTTTTGGATATACTGATATCTTTGTAGCTTAACCTTGTATGGTAGCAAATTTATGTAGCATCTGTGCTGCAGCAGCACTCTTGTATGGGTGTCATGACAACAACCTAATCTACTTTGTGAGTATGTGTATGTGTGCCTGTGTATGCAACCGTGTGTGTGTCTGCATTTGAGCACATGTGCATGCATGTGTGTGCACGTGTGTGTGTGTGTGTGTGTGTGTGTGTGTGTGTGTGTGTGTGTGTGTGTGTGTGTGTGTGTGTGTGTGTGTGCATGAGCACACGTGTGTGTTTGTTTTATCTGCTTGCCTTTTTCTTTATATATTTTAAGTTAGTAGAATGTACATAAGGGCTTGTTTTCAGCTACAGCCTTGTTACATTATCAAATCAAACTTTAAAATAAATGCAAAGAAAAAGATGAAGGTCTAATTCATTAACACCTACACTAAATGTACACTAAGTGTCCACTGTTCCGACTGAATTCACAACACAAGTATATTTATCACCATCTTCCTCCTAATTTTAGTTTTCCCACTGATTTTCTTGCAACCTTAAATATCAAGTGGGATTCATAAAGATTTACACAATGTGCAGATTACATCTGTATTTAGTCTAATCTTTCTGAGTGACTGGACAGCACGAAAAATGTGGTAGGGATGTCCTTCAATACAGATGGTGTTTACTTAGTGTACACTTAGTGTAGGCATTCATGAATCTGACCCATGCATTATTTTAATGGTATCAAACTTTACAACATAAAAGAAGGCAATACAATGAAAAATTTATAGCTCAGTTGTTGATGTCTTTCGGCTTTTCCCGGTTAGGGGTTGCCACAGTGGAACTCTGATCCGCTAATGATTGGAAGTAGATTTTTACGAACACCGAGGTGCCAGCTCGACGTTCAACCTTCAACGAAGGCACGCCCATTTACGCATGTCTTTCGAGCGCCCACCCAACTGTGGGGAGGACATGTAGACTCCACACAGAAGGCACTCCCTGCACTCCAGCCGAGAATCGAACGGGAGAACCTCTTGCTGTGAGGCAACAATGCTACCGCTGCACCACTGCGGCATTCTTGATAAACTATATTTTCATTGCTCTGGTTTGGCATGCAGTACAGCTGCCTCTGAATTACTGTACCACTGTCATTTATGTTCTGCTATGTTTCTGCAAATTTACTGAGCACTATCTATTTTCTTGGTGCCTAATATCGCATTGCTTCTGCAGTAATATGACACAGTTCTTTGGATCAGGTATTATCCTTGTCCCAGCATTTCACAGTACACTGAACTTCAGTAATGCCATATCTTTGAATTTAATCCAAAGTCCCACCTTGCTATATGAATTTATATGGTTCATTCATTTATTTTTCGCTTAGAACCTTATATAACTCCTATGTATGTTTTAATAGTTGTACTTTTTTTTTGGGTGGTATCAGAAAAGCAACAGTTTATGTCTACTGTACTTAATTGTCTGACAGTGTCTACATAAGCATACCTCCTTTTTATTTAATTAAGAGCAAGTTTGAATTGAAAAGAAGCCTATGTTATATATTTTAAGTCTGTCAGCTTTAAGAAAATACAATTAAAACACACGACACCCTAATTTGGTATGATTTACTTACTTAATATCTGATTATTGTGAAGATGAAGGTGTTCCAGGTTTAGGTGGATCTGTGGAACCTCAGTGAAATGGTTGTGAGACAGCTGCAGGTCAAGAATTGATGAAATGTTAAATATATTTTGAGGCACACCTTTGTCAGAGAGCTTGTTGCCATTAAGTCTGATGAAAGATATTCTGGGTACTGAGTGGAAATAGTCTTCTGGGATTGCATCAATGGAATTATTGTCCAAAAACAGTTGTACAGTGTTTGTTGGAAGGCCAGGTGGCATCTTTTTCAAAGTATTTATGGCCATGTTGAGCTGCAGAAGATTCTTCAACCCCTTTAATGTGTTAGCAGAAATTGAATTATCATCCAATTTGTTGTTGTGGAGGTCAAGTAAAGTGAGATTCTCTAACGTATCAAAGATTCCTTCTGGTATCTTGGAAATCTTGTTCTTAGCCAAACGCAATTGCTCCAAACTTTCAGGAAGTGGCCCAGGCACTTCTTCAAGTTGATTTTCTTCCATGTACAAATAAAGTAGATGCTTCAAGTTTTTAAATATATTCTTTCCAATCCCTTTATTTGTGATTTTATTTCTGCTTAGGTTAATCCATTTCAGTTCACTGGCTTCAGAAAATGCCTTTTCAGAAACTGTCTCGATTTGATTATTATTGATGTAAAGATACCTGATTCTTGAAGGTATTAACGGAATTTCATCTAAATTTTTGTTATCACAGTATAAGGCAGTTGGGAAGCTAGGAGGACAGAAACACTCTTTAGGACAGTCAAAAGTGGGTGGAGATCCTGTGAAGTCTGATAATCCATATGGTACTTGCTGTGTATCACCACACCAAACAGATGCAGTGAGGCATAAGAAGGTACATCCGAGGAGGAGGACCATGTTTGTATTCTGTAAAAACAACATGGAAAATATTAAATTGATTCAACAAGGCATGGTTCTCTATGAAAGCAGATAGGAAAAAAATCTCCCTAGAACTACAAATTTTGGACAATAATTGTAACATATTTCTTTAACTAAACAGTTATCTTCCTGACAATACTTGTGTAAAACATTTATTCTATGCACTAATTAACTCTAAATGTATATCTTAACAATGTGACATTTACTGCATTTTCCCATTCCTACTTCTATACCTGATCGTTTTCATTTTTAACTGTTCTCTCATGACTTTACATTCCACGCATACTCCATGATACATTTGGGCCAGTTCTGGATGCTAATAAAAGCTAAAAAAGCACTGTCAATGCCAGGAACTGCTTTATAGAAACTTTTATTCCAGAAACAATTGGTACAGATTGAGCGCTTTCATCCCCTCCTGGGGATTTCATCAGAATCTGCCATATTACATTTTAATCCCCTTTAAATACCCTACCCATTTCTGATGTCATTCTTTAATTGATAAAACAATTAACATTTTAAAAGGATAGCTTTCATATAAAAATCTTACACATACTAACCAATACATTTTCCTACTATTATATGTCTAAAATGTAATTCAAAATGTTCATAAAAACACATAAAATGAACTATTTGTAATCCAATAAAATATTTAAAACAACATAAAGTGGCTTTTTACAGGCTTTAATTATACTGTTCTGCCTTTTTGTTCAGCACTGGCTTAATGGATATAATTTCATTCAACCCTGGGGGTATATTGGCTTGTAACCTAATTTGCAATTTAGTCTCCCTTTCTTCAGCATAATTTTTATAATTCCTCCCCTTGGGTTTCTTAAAACTTTCTCCAGAATGCAGAACTTAAATTCCTTACAATTACCTGACAATTGAATGTGCCTAAAGAGGGCATTATTAATATTCTGTGTCTGAATTTGATAACTATGTTCATACATCCTGTCCCTGAGTCTCCTTTCAGTTTTCCCTACATAAAACCCTGGACAGGATGTACACATAGCTAAACATATAATGCCCTTTGTTTGGCAATTTCATTTTACTGGTCTAATAACTGTCTGTAAATCATTCCCTAATGTAATGCACTTATCTTGGCAAACAAACATGCATTGAGAGCATGTCCCACATCTATTAGTCCCTGTTCTATCATGAATTTTCATATTTTCATTCTCAAAATTCCTTTTTAAATTCCATCCTACCTTATATACAAAATTAGGGGTCTCTCCCCCTATATCCCATAACTTAGGGTTATTTTCTGGATGCTACCATTCATTGTGTGGACATCTAATTCTTTCAAAGTTGTGGCATTTATTGTTATGTTTTAGAACACTGAAGCTGCTGGCTGACATTCCATGGTGTTGGGCTGGCACGTTACAAGTCCTTATCCTTACAAGTGGCAGTTGATTCTCCCTAATGTGATTAGAATGGCATTCAGTGGGGTAGCTACATGCCTGGCATGTTTCAGCAACTAGTATATTTGCTCACATGCTGGACCACCCAATGTCTTTAATCTAGCGCTTTACCTGCCGAACGACAGGATTCAAGCATATACTGACATGCCATCTTCATGAGACAAGAGAACAGACCCGGCTCTTCCATCTTGTGTGCTACAGCTAAACCTACCAGGAGTTTGAAATTTGGGCTTTTTCTCAGATTTGGATTATCACTGCCTTAAAAAAGAACCTTTGTCTTTATGCCTTTAAACAAGCTGTTTCACAATTAGCTTAACATTAAAATACCTTGGAAAGGGTGATAAATATAAATGATAAAACAGATGATGATTGTGCTTCAGTTGTTGTTGTTGTGTCTTTTGGCTTTTCCCGGTTAGGGGTCGCCACAGCGGAACTCCGGTCCACTAATGATTGGCAGTAGATTTTTACGTGCCGAGTTGCCGGCTCTGACACACAACCTTCAACGAAGGTAAGCCCATTCACGCATGTCTCCACACAGAAGAAGCATTAGTTGAAAATCGAACAAGACAACATCTTACTGTGAGGTGACAACGTTACCGCAGCACCACCATTGAGTAATGCTTTATAAAACATGAAAACCACAGTCAGCAGAATAAGTGCTTCATCATTTCTAATAAATATCATAATATTAAACACAGGCCAAGTGTGTATAACAGTTAGGGCAAAGGATTAAGCACACCAGTTGTTAGCAAGCTGCTTTCTGTAGTCTGGGGTTTGTTACCCCAAGCCTACTTTTGCCTCATGTATGACTTTGAGCAAGTCACATAACCAGAAAGTACCCATGTCACCCCTAAAAAGGACACGTGTGGCCAGTTACTCATCTAGATGAAAGCAACAAGTGTGCTTTACTTTGTCTAGACTGGTAGTGAATACAATAAACTTATTTGGTCTAGATGAAAAATTTGCTATAAATGAAAAATTAACAGTTATCAAAGGAAGCTATACTCCTTAGTCTTGCAAAAGTGTTTGACTTCATTCTGTACTTTCCTGTACTCAAGACACTTGGAGACTTAAATATTAACATTTGTTATTGATTTAATTGTCTTAGCTAGGGTTGGACAATGGTTGCTATGAATCATATATAGTTTTAGCCCAGGACCATAAAAAAATACTATTAGAAGATATAATGTTAAAATATAAAGTTCAAGAAGAGTAAATAAAAATGTAGTACATATATAATGCATTTCCTACGGGTGCTCTGGTTTCCTCCTACATTCCTAAGACATGCTGCAGGTGGATTTGATACTCTAAACTGGCCCTAGGTGTGTGTTTGTGCATTTGTGTACCTTCTGAGGAAGGCTGAGCACAGGGCTGGCAACTCAATACCATAAAACTCTACTGTGGACCATGATCTTCTGTGGCGATCCCTAATGAGAACAGCTGAAAGGAGAAGAAGAAGTACATATATAATGCAAAAGTCATTAGAGGAATAAATTCAACATATACCATGAAACAAGAAAAAAATGCAGATTGTAGTACATTTTAGCAATATTTAGATGATGAGTGATTGTAGGGTTAGTTACCTTTTCCTGGTATCTGTTGTATCGGTCTTTTCCCATGATCATCTTGAAACACAAGTAGAGATTTTAAGTCTTTAGTGAAACATCCCTTCTATTTAGTGGTATGAAGTTATGAAAATATTTTTTTTGTTTTCTATTAAATCACTGAGGATTGCAGTCAAACAGGAACACCTTATATCAGAGTTTCATACTTCTTATGTTTCAGAAAATTAACGTTTTCTATTAACTTTTTAAGTAAATTAGATAAATATTTAAAATAGCGCCTTATTCTGGACATTTGCCCCCATCCATATTATTTTTGGCTTTATTCCTGAAGTTTCAGCAAAGAATTTGAGAGCTATATTCAGTATGGTTGATAGTGAAAGATTAGTCACACACACACACACACACATATATATATATATATATATATATATATATATATATATATATATATATATGCATATAGGTCCACTTCTTAATTTCGAAATCTCAAAATCTCAAACATCAGAAACCCGATGTCCGGATGTTCAAAATTTTGAAATCTCAAAGTTTAACAACTGATCACCCAGCAGTGTGGAATGGTAACTTTATCAGTCTCTTCAATGTAGTGCAATCTCAGAGTTGGTATATTTACGTGAAGAAATATCGCTACTGATCCCAAAGTATCCTGCCAGCAAAAATTCGAACCAAACGTTAAAGTAATGAGACTGTAGGATACACCACAAGAACTTCAGCTACAAACATATCACGAAAACTCCAGTTGTAGAACAAACATTACTTTTATTCCAATAACAAACACAAAAGTAATAAAAGAGATGAGCGCTTTCGCGTGCACTATGCACGCTTCATCAGATCTATCTAAACCATTTTGGATATGCTCTTTAAATAGTGTAAAACAACTCATCAAGTACATTAATTATATCAATTAGTAATTATCCAGTTAACCAAATTTAAAGTGCCCTGGTGCTTTAAAATCTAGATCCTATGTTATAAAAACATTTTCATTATCAAACATTCAGCGCAATCATCAATTGTTTTAGATATTTAAAAGTTTTTGTTCTACAACCGGAGTTTTCGTGATATGTTCGTAGCTGATGTTCTTGTGGTGTATCCTACAGTCTCATTACTTTAACAGTTGGTATATTTAAGTAGCAGGGGGTGCGGCGGGCGCAGCCCCCGACTTGGGGGGTGCAATATGATGTCTAACTTTTTTGTTTTAGTTTTGTCTTTTTTTGCAGTTCGAGATTTCAAAATCTCGAACATTTGAACGTTGGGATTCTGATGTTCGAGATCTTGACTTTTCAAAATTACATAGTGGACCAATATATATATATATATATATATATATATATATATATATGTATATATATATATATATATATATATATATATATATATATATATATATATATATGTAAATATATATATATATATATATATATATGTGTGTAGAGAGATAGATGTGTTCTTACAACACTAAAACAAGGTTAATTGCTGGATTTTGCATTTGGCCTGGTGGGATTTGTGACTGTTTGTATAAAGCATAGGTCAGAGAGACATTAGTTTAGGTTGTCACTGTTTTGTAGGTATAGGTTGACGTGACCCCAAATAATTAAAATAAATGATTGTTTGGCTGGAGAGAAGGAGTTTATTATTGTATTAAGTAAACATTTAAATTTTGTTTTGGGAATGGGGTGTAGGAGTTTGAGATAATGTATAGATCACAATCATACTGCAGTGAAGGTGGAGCTACTAGTCAGTCTGTGTCATAATCTAATGTACAGGAGGCTTGAGAGATACTATTCAGTTGGATGTTAAATGTGCAGATTATCATGCATCCTCCACAACTGATACTTATCTTGGCCTGTTGTTCAGGGAATATTTGCAGCCTGGTATGTGATATGACATGGAGTATCAGTTTTGATTCACAAGTCCGTGACTGCCATACTACCAAGGGACTAAACTAGTAGGAAAGAGTAAATTTGCTCTAACATATTTTTAAGACTGCCACTACTGAGTAAGCAGCTTCTAAGGCTAGTAATGTTAGGGATTGCTTGTATGTTTTGCCCTGTTATAAGAGATTGTCTGTAAATTTTTTTTGCTGGGTATGTTGAGCGAGTGACTTGGGTTTCCTTTGAGGAAGGGGAGGATTATTTGCAATTCATGGGGGGTTAATTTTGAGAGAACCTAAGGAATGAATTGTAGAATTGTGGATTATGTGCAGCCTTGAGAGAAGAAGCTGTCTGAGGGGTAACGGATTGTTTTGTGCATTGAATATGGTCATCTATCATGCTGATTCATAGGTTCGTATGTGTGTACTAGACTAATGGCCCTGGAGCCTTTACAGGCCTAAGTCCATAGAAGTGCCCTGGCATCGTGCAGCCCATTGTTAGTTCCCAGTGCCTCTATCAAGTAGATCCACTGGAGTGATCCCTGGGGTGAACATTCTATTACCCATTCACTCATCAAGATATCGTTTGAAGAGGGCTAGCGAGGTGCTCTGCTTGACATGTATGGGAAATCTATTCCAGAGCATGCGTAGTCTCTGGGTTATGAACCTGTCCCTCCAGCATGTTCTGTTGATTGTGGTAATGAGGTTGAGGTCTCTGGAGAATGTGGTATGGAGGGATTGGGATTTCTTTAGATGTAGCATATCTAACAGAGCTGGGTCAGACATGGCTTTGTAAGCCAAGCAGAAATCACCCCTTAGTAGATGATATGAGGCAGAGAATATCTGGAGTTTTTTGAGTCTGTCCATGTAGGACATGTGTTTAAGGCCAAGGATCCTCTTTGTGAGGTACTTTTGTGGTCTCTCCAACTGTTGCAGGTGTCTAGTGAGGTACATGCCAACTGAGGCATTATACTCTATGATTGGTCTAATGAGGGAATAGTAGAGAGAAATGATGACATCTTTCTTCCTGGATGCAAAACCCTTGGTAATGAGATGGCCACATAGAAGGACTTTCTGAACACAGTGGCAATGTGGTGGTTGAAGGAGAGGTTGCTGTCAACCTGTGTCCCAGATCTCTTATCACACCTTCAGTGTTCAGTGGGCTACCATCAATGTGGTAATTATTGCATACTGAGTTTTTCCCAAAGGGAATAACTACACATTTTTTGGCATTAAGCTTAAGGCCATGGTTTCAACACCAGTCGTTGGTCTCAGGGAGACCTTTCTGTAGGATGTATGCATCACCTGGGGAACTAATAATGGCTGCTACCTTGCAGTCATCTGTGAATTTGGTCAGCCAGAGTCCCTCAGTGTTGGTCTGGACGTCCAAGAAGTAGATGCCAAACAGGAGAGGACCCAGGACCAATCCCTGTGGGACTCCACTCATGACTGATTGGCAGTCTGACTTGGAGTCTGCTACTTTCACACTGTGGGTTCTATCTGTGAGCCAATTTACAACCCACCTAATGCTATATGGGTTGATGCCTAGTTTTTCTGAGTTTATCAATAATTCTTGAGTGAGGAATGGTATCAAAAGCCTTGGCCAGATCTAGATAGGCTGCATGAACTGCCTTATCTTCATCTACTGCTCTGGTGACTGACTCAAAGAAGTCAACCAGGTTGAGCAGGCATGATCTACCTTTCACAAAACCAAATTGTGTGAGATCTAAAGTTTGGAGATTCCCGATATCCTTGTTAATTAGGTCCATGATGATGCGCTCCATAGCCTTGCATATCAGACTCATCAGGCTGATGGGGTGATAATTTTCAGGGTCTGTAGTTGCTCCTCCTTTATGGAGAGGGATGACTGTAGCAGTGCACCATTCAGTAGGGACAAAGCCTCAGGTGAGGCTGTGAGTGAACAGAGTACATGGATATGGTGCCAGTTCACATTGTAGTTCATGTAGAACAAAGCCAGGGATATTGTCAGGTCCCATGGAAGCTGTATTCTTGGCCTTAGACAATTCAGCTTTAACCTGTGCTGCAGTAATGTGGGGTGCCTGGCATTCTTCCGGTATTGAGGTCCGTTGGTGGTGGTGGTGGGGGGGTAAAGTTGACACTGAATCTGTCGGACAATATGTTGGCAATATCTGTTGGCTCAGTATAGGAGGTACCATTGTGCAGTAACTTATAGCAAATCTGGGTATTGCCATGGAGATCCTTGATATAACTATAGAAGCCTTTGTGGTTGTTTTTAGTGTCTGCTGCAATTCTGCCTTCATAGCTAGCTTTGGAGGTTTTGATGAGGGATTTCAATTTTTTGTTGAGGCTAACAAGGGAATTTTTCCAGTCTTGGGACTTCACCTTTTTCTGCAAGTTTCTTCCTTCTGTTGTAGAGTTTATTAATGACAGGTGACCACCAGACTGGTATCTATTTTTTTGGAGGAGAGCATCTTGGTTCTTTTGGGTATGGCTAGTTCCATGCATTTATGTACATGTTTGTACAGAGCATTGGTGTATGATTCATCAGTCATGCATCTATTTTCTATTGGCATGGGTGCTGTGAAGTTAGCCACCTCTATTTTTAGGAGTCCAAAGTCAGCTTTGGAGAAGTTTTTCATGGTGGATACCTTAGCGAGGGGTGTGGGTGAGATGTGGATTTCCATGGTGATTAGTTTGTGGTTGGATCTAACCGGGGAGGAACTGACTACTAGTGTAGAGCAATGATTGCCCATGTTAGTAATAACCAGGTCAAGAATGTTGTTTCCTCTAGAGGGGGAAAGAATGAGGTGGTCCAGGGCATTGGAACTGATGAATTCCAGGAAGTGCAGGGCCAGTGCATTGGTGCATGAGTAGTTTTCCCAGCTGATGGAGGGGTAGTTGAAGTCGCCTAGTATGAGAGTGTTGGGTTGGATCTTAATAGTTTCCCAGGTGCTTAGGAATGTGGAGTGAGAGTCTTGGAACATGGTTGTGGACGTATAGCAGGCTATGACCTGAATCACCATCTTACCCAAAGTTGGTTGTACCTGGAGTATCTCAGATGCGTTATGCTGGGCTACTAGCCTGGAGGTGTGCATATACTTTATGAATATAGAGACACCACCATCTTTGGAGCTTCAGTCCATGTTCTGGGGCAGAGAGGTGTGGAATTAGTTATAGTCTGGTAGCGCAGGGGTGCTTTCTGCTGCCTTAAACCAGGTCTCCATTACAGCACAAATGTTGACGTTCTCCATTTTGAGGAGTGCTTTGAGTGAGTGCCTCTTGAGATTTAGACTTCTATCATTGAGCAGCATGACCCTCAGATTAGTTCATAGGTTCATAGGTAGGTACTAGGCTATCATCCCAAGGGCCTACATAAGCCTAGCCAACAAGGTTCCCTGTCTTACACCAACCAAGAAAGTTATTTTCCTGTTCCACTGTCAAGCAGAGACACAGAAGTGATCCCCGGGGTGTATTTCCTATTTCCCATCCACTATTCTAGATTTTTCTTGAAGAGTGCTAATGAAGAACTTTGCTTGACATAGATGGGTAGCCTGTTCCAGAGTATGGGAGGTTTCTGGGACAGGAATCTATCCCTCCAGCATGTCCTGTTTATTGTGGTGACAAGATTTAGGTCCCTAGAGCATGTAGCTTGGAGGGATTGGGATTTCTTTAGGTGTAGCATATCCAACAACTCTGGGTTTGACATAGCTCTATATGTTAGGCAGAGATCTCCTCGGAGTAGGCAATATGCTATGGAGTAAAGCTGGAGCTTTTCAAGACGGTCAGTGAAGGGCATTTGTTTGAGGCCAGTAATCCTCTTTGTGAAGTACTTCTGTGGCCTTTCCAGCTGCTACAGATGTCTTGTGAGGTACATTCCAAAAGGGGAGTTGTACTCTATAATGGGTCTAATGAGTGTCGAGTAGAGGGGAACAATGACCTCTTTTTTCCTGGATGAGAACCCTTTTATGAAGAGGTGTGCCACATAGAAGGACTTCCTGACTACAGTGGCGATGTGACTATCAAAGGAGACACTACTGTCCACCTGGGTCTCAAGGTCTCTTATCACACATTCGGTGTTAAGTAGATTGCTGCCTATGTGGTAGTTCATGGGTATAGAGTTTTACCAAAGAGGATGACACTGCACATTTTGGCATTGAGCTTGAGGCCATGGCTCTGACACCAGGCATGTGTCCTAGTGTGGCCCTTCTGTAGGATGTCCACATCATTTGGGGTCTTGACTATGGCTCCTATTTTGCAGTCATCTGTGAACTTCATTAGCCAGAGTCCTTCTGTGTTAGCCTGTACTTCAGGGAAGTAGATACCAAACAGGAGAGGTCCCAGGACGGAACCCTGTGGTACTCCACTTGTCACTGATTTGAGGTCAGATTTGGAGTGTGCAACTTTTACAGTGTGGGTTCTATCAGTCAGCCAGTTGTCAACCCATCTTGTGATGTAGGGATTTATACTTAGTTTAGTGAGTTTAGCAATAATTCCAGAATGGGAGATGGTGTCGAAAGCCTTGGCGAGGTCAAGATAGGCTGTGTGAACCACCTTACCCTCATCTACGGCTTTAGTGACTGCCTCAAAGAAGTTGATCAGGTTCAGGAGGCATGATCTGCCTTTCACAAACCTGAACTGTGTGGAATCCAGAGTTTGGAGGTTACCAATGTCTTTGTTTATGAGTTCTATGATGATACGTTCCATGGCCTTGAAGATCAGGCTCATCAGGCTAATAAGTCAATAGTTCCCGGTATCAGTGGTGGCTCCCCTTTTGTGGAGTGGGATAACTGTTGCTGTGCACCATTCAATGGGCACAAAGCCTGATGCGAGGCTATTATTGAACATGGTGCCTAAGTGGGGAGCCAGTTTGTTCTGAAGTTCGTGTAAACAGCCTGGGATGTTGTCCGGTCCCATGGATACTGTGTTTTTGGCTTTAGAGAGTGCAGCTTTTACCTGCATAGTTGTGATCACAGGGACTCTGCATTCTTCCTGTATAGAGATATGGGCCCTTTAGGGGGTGAAGGGGGGGTAAAGTTAGCACTGAACCTGTCTGCCAGGATATTGGCAATATCAGTTGGGTCTGTAATTTTTGTGTCATTGTGCTGTAACTCAGAGCAGATCTGTGTGTTGCCATTGAGATTCTTGACATAGCTATAGAATGCTTTGTGGTTGTCCTTAGAATTAGTTGCGATTTTGTTTTTGTAGCTAGCTTTGGAGGATCTTATAAGGGATCTCAGCTTCTTACTGAGGCCGACCAGGGAGCTCCTCCACTCATGGGATTTTACTCTCTTTTGCAACAGTTTCTTCCTTCTGTTGTAGAGTTTGTTTATGGCAGGGGACCACCAGATTGGCTTCCTTTTTTTGAAGGATATCATCTTGGTTCTGTTTGGGATAGCACGATCCATGCACTTGTGTAAGTGCTTATATAGTGCATTTGTGTAGGATTCAGTAGTTGCAACTGTATTGTCCATCTGTATGGGTGTCATGAACTTCACCACTTCTGTCTTAAGAAGCATGAAGTTGGCTTTGGAGAAATTTTTTACCGTGGTTTCCTTAATGGGGGGTGGAGGCGGGATGTGGATATCAAGGGTGACTAGCTTATGGTTGGATCAGAATGACACCAGAAGCTTAGCCAATTGTTGAAGTCAATCATTTTGTCCTTGTACTGTGGTATTTATAGCTGTTATGGTGGTAATTTCCACCATAACAGCTACAGGTAAGTGACCATTATGAAAGTCTTGACTTTTTTTATTTTTGTGAGTAAAGAGTCAGACATATTAACAGAAGGAAGCTAACCATTTCATGTTGTAATAACTGGAAATATTGTGGTGTTTTGTTTATTTCTTTTTGGTGTGGATGAATGTGTTTAAGAAAGACTAAGGTGATTTACTAGATACAGTAAGAAAGGTAGATAGTACCAGGAATGAAAGGAAATTATGAAAAAATAGCAGGGTAGGAGGTGTTCCGGGGGTAAATTGAGGGATGGTTGAAAAAGGAAGAAAAAAGGTTAGGAGGAATTTGCAGTGATACTGTTATACTAGTTTGCTAATATTTTAGAATAGAGCTTGAATATGTATTAACTTTAAGTGAGGTACACCTTACTCAATGAGAAATGAAGAGTAGCAAGTGATGGATGCTTTGTGGCATGTTTTGGTGTTACCCTTTGAGACTGATTGATTTGACACAAATAAGGTGCTTAAGAGGTTTATGATCAATCTTTTCTGGGATTGCAATAATGGAAGAAGTAACTTTTTCATTTACCAGTGATATGTAGAATCTGAATGCATGGCTTGAAGCAGAAAATATTCCAGTGACAATGCAGTCAGATATGTCAGATAAGTACTAATAAGCATATTCATTTGTTTCTTTTTTCATATGGACTGTTCTGTAAATAATATTGCTTTCTGGTTGTAAGTTTAGATTTTTCATGAGTGGATGGTACATGATACTGTTAATAGTTCTAATATGTCTCAGTCTTTGGATATCATTCTGTCAGTTCTTGGCAATGGAGACATTGACTATTTCTATTTCAGCATGGCCTTAGTAAGAGTACCCATGGTACATCAGCACTTTAGAGAAAGATATCATTAATTGGAGGTTTGGCAACTGTACCAACAGTGCTAGATGAAGCAATATTTTCCAAGATGCTGCATTTTTTTATAGAAAGTTTGATGACCCAGGAGGGAAGGTTAGGATGGTATTTTTACTTTTTCAGTCTTTCCCATAATGGCAGTCAGTTCCTTAATGAGCAATTATGAACTAGTTTTTTTTTTCCAATATGTTAAACATTATACTGATCAATTGCACATGTTATATGTGTACGGGAAACTGTATCTTTATTCTCACAATATTTCAATAGATATGTATTAGAACTGTTGAAGTAGAATATGTTGAAAAGTCTGAGTTAAATGTAAATCAAGTTCAGTCAAGGGATGGTGGGTTGAGAAACTATCTGAAATACTGTGGGAGCAACACATTTCTAAAGATGCTTTTTACTGTCTAGTATTATGGATGCTGAAATGGTAGTAATCTGTGCTGACCAGGCTTTGCATTGACTGTATTAAGAACTTTGGCTTGTCAACATTGGGTTCTCTTAGAGTCCACTGTCATACAGACTAGGATATCAGAATTACAGAATAGTGCCTTCACAAATTCATGTGAGGGCTATTGAAAGCATCCCTCTCCCTTTAATATTTTTGTTACCAAGAGTGATGCTGTTAGTAGGCATTAGGCAAACACAGCTGTTTCATAGATAGCAATGGGATCTTAATATTCAAATGTAAGGGTTTTTGTAGATGACATCATGCTGGTCTTGTTGAACCCTTTATAGTTTAATGAAGATCTGGTAAAGCTCATTTAGGCTTCTGGCCTGCAAGGCAACAGGGAGAAGCTAACAGTCATGCCTTTAAAAAAACTGGATGAAGCCATGCAGTCAAATAAGTTGCTCTCTCTTTGTCAGAAAGAAAAAAAGTTAATGCTTACACAGACTAATCTATCCAGATATTAATGTAATACTGACTCTCAGCTTTCCTTCATTCATCTGTTTTCTATAAAAAGTTCCAGAGAATGGTATGTAACTCTTACATCAGAGGAATAGCCTTTGTAGTGATGAAAGCATCTCAGTCAAAGTATCATACAAGCTGCATTTACCTTCAGTACATTTCCTATATGACTGAAGAATGTTAGATACTGACTGATCTTTCTGCTTGTGGTTAGAAGAAGCCCAGACTAGAGTCAAAACATGCATAAAACTAAATATTAAAGGGTGATAGTTTTCCACTGTATCCAAAGATTAGGCAAGGCAGGTGTTCTTAGAATTCTCATTGTGGCATCAAGGAAGCCACAGGGAATGCATTGAGTAGTGTCCTCATTGTATTGTTACGTAACAAAGAAGATTAAAAGAGACAGTCAAATATGGGCTTCATCCACTTTGATTACTTCTACCTTTCACTGAGCTCAAGTGCTACATTTCAGAATTGTTCACATGTTGTAGGAGATAAGAACAGGGTAACATGAAATTCAAAATAGAATGTACCATTACCGTAAAGAAAAAGTAGAGGAACCATGTTAGTCAAATTTTAAGTGATAAATGGAACTTGGATTCAACCACCATCAGGCTTCTAAATTTTCAGAATTTCGTAGACGCTTATCATTGAGGGAAGTGTAGGTATGGCAATGTTTTCAGCTAAGACATCAAAAGAAATACATTTTACAGTGATGACTACTAAAAAAATAATGCATCTAGGTTTAATGAACCAATAAATGTACTGGAACAATCACTTCTTAAGTCTGATGTCAGCAGATTGACAGAGAACCACTAAATCCGTCATCTACTGTATATGTAGCTGCCACATTTCAGAGAAAAAGTTTTAAGCGTATACATGTCTGGTTTGTGCAGTTTAAGTTGGTATAAAATGCAATTTGCTTCATTTAAATGGCAGAAAACAAATATGAGCATGCTGATATAGTCCCTTTCTAGTTGCAAATTACTGTCACACAGTTTGGTCGCACCATAGAGTAGTGCTATGGTGACCCAAACTAAGATGATCTTTTTAAAGGTTCTCTGGGTTCAGAGAGTTTGGTTCTGTTATATTCTGATAAAGGTGTACATTTTTTTAAAGTTGGATGATGTTATCAGAACGTATTCCTCAGTTCAGGGCTGTTAAAATGACCTGTTTTTTTAATTTTATTTATTTATTTATTTTGATTGTTTACCGGGTAATGTCCAACTGGGCATGAAACCCATTTTCAGTGGAGGCCTGGGGAGAAAAGCTCCATACATAGAAATAGACAGTATTAAACAATCAAACTGAACACATATTAAGCAACAATGTACAAAGCAAGGCAGTAAAGAAATTAGTTATATAACAATAATTAGCAAATAATTAACAAATAAATTAACAAATATAACAAAAAATGGCACAGTCTGTGATAAAAACTGGCCACATGAGTTAATAGTGAGAACAGTGTGATACAGTAATTGCAAGATAAAGAAATGCAGTCTACATAACAGTTAAAGAGAAAGCAGTATATGTGTATACATGGGTTCCCTTCAGAATGTCGAATTTCAGAAATCTCGAACCTCATATGGTCGAGACCATATGATCTAGGTTTTAAAATTTCAAAATTCTGAACGGAGATCTGCATACAGCATGGAATGGGAGATTTCCCTTTTCCTCGCTGTAGTGCAATCGTGGAGTTGGTATATTTAAGTAGCAGGGGTCTGGGGGGGTGCAGGGGGGCTTGCTCCACTGGAGAAATGTTCTATTTGTTGTTTTTTTTTTTTGGATTTGTTTTTGAATTTGTTTTATTGATTCCAATGATTTCAGTTGCAATGGTCATGTGTTATAAGTATGAATGCAGTGAACCATAGATGACTCATCTAGCACCTGCTACTGTATCCTAATCTGCCAACCCCAATCCCCAGATAAGAAGCAGAAAAAAAACTCTTTGTACTTTTAAAAACTATAAAATACCACACACAAAGTGAAGTGTTAAAATGTTTCAGCACTAACTGTAAAAGCAGCATCAGCATTCATTTCTGTACTGGTGTTCGGAAATACTAGTGGGTATGAATGCTGGTATTGCACTTTTGATTGAGTGGTATCTGATGAGCACACCCTCCAACAACTTGAACGTGGCATATCTGCCCTCTTTGCCATACCCCAGATATGCCTCCTTGAATGCATTCTAAAGACTAATGTTGTTAGTAACTTGCTTTAATAAGTTGGTCATGAGTCAAATGGAAGGGTGATCTTTATTGTGGGTTTTGGAGAAGGGTATAAAGCGAGGGACGCAGGGACAAAAATGGACTCATTATCATAATATCATATTGTACTAATCTCTGTGGACTTTAATTTATGGAGAGATCTCAAAAATTGCAGAATATAGGGACCTTGAATGTTCAAATCTGAGCATAACAGAGGTTTTCTAAACTAAACTATAAACTGATGGAATAGTCATGTCCTATGGAATATGAAATAATATTGTTTGCATCTAGCTCATAGATGTACAGTGTGGCATTATGAGGCTTTTATTCTCTTTGTTAGATCTTTTCATCTATTCATTTTTTTTCTTTGTTTCTTTATTTCACAACATCCCAGAATCAATAAGCTTTTGAGTAATAAGAATATAGATAAATCTTAATAAAAAAGAATATAAACCAGGTAGTAAGTGTTAAAGAATAGACAATGAAGAGAATGGGCTACTATGTCAATTAAAACAAATGTAAGCCAGTAGGCCTGCAAATGAGCAAAAGGCAAGGCAGAAAAAAAAAATAGCATTTCCATCAAGATTAGAGGTGAAAACTTGCATGGCAATATATGAGACTGCAGAGAGATAGTAGGTATATGAAAATAAAACTGATGGAGCTGGATAAGGAAAATAAAACATGTTACATGTGAGAAAAAGAACTGTAAAAAAAAAAACAAAAAAAAAACGGAAACTGTAATCGCCAGGGATAAAACTGGAAATTCCCACCATTGCATAAAGTAAAGGATACTGTAAAGTTAATGCCATGAGGGATAACAGGATTCATTTTAGAGTGCTTAGAAGACTGGAAAATAAGGAAGGATAATACTCTCATACTACATTTTAGAAAATTGGAAGTGGCGGGATCATCTATGTATGATTCAAGATAAGAATGGGAAGAACATGGCTGATATGAAGAACCTGTCATCAGTACTTAGATTCAGAACAACTATGAGACTCCTACTGAAGGAAAACAACTCCATAACATATGGAAGCCTGCAGGGCACAATAAACACAAGGGATTAAGACTATGAGCTATTAACAGGTTGCTTCTTGGGGTCTAGGGTTTGAGTCCTTTAACCTTTATTGGGCTAATGCGTCACACTGAACAAGTCACTTAATCAGACAGTGTGCTCACAGATCACCCTTAAAAGGATCCAGTAGGAATACAGGATTAACAAATAATTTAATTAAAAAATATCCAATGCAAAATGAAAACAAAACATTTTGTGAACAAACTTGTAAGACTTAGGATTAGGTCGAAGGGTAGTAAGTATGTAAAACAATGGATAGAAAATAGCACACAGAGGTTTACAATAAATCTAGCTCATTAAGTTGATAATATACTAACCACTGAGGAATGCAAGGGTGAGGGACAATGAACAGTGTTGGGACAAGATCTGATAAATGACATATCATAGGCCTTAAAGGGAAAGTTTGCTCTTTTATTGATGCCAAACTTTTAAACAAAAATGCTAGAACAAAAGACCGTGATAAATGTTTGAGAAGTGAAGAACAGTAAAACTGCACATGGTATGCATTAAAAGTGATGCAAAGGGTGACTAAAAGAAATTAATATTTATAGCCTTGAGATAAAAGAGACAAACAAATGTCTTAGTAGAATTTAAGTCCCTTAAGTGTGTGTGTATGTGTGTGTGTGTGTGGGGGGCTCTACTGAGTCCCATTTGGTAGTCTTTCAAATAGAGATTTATGGGAACATGCATTGAGTATGAGGACATGAGGTGGGCAAATTATGTGAGTGACAAGAAAGTATTGTATCACAGAGAGGGTGTTGTGTTAAGAGTTCAAATATCTAATGAGTTCAGTAATGAACATTATGAGCATAAGGTCATCTTCGAGGCTTCAGAGTATTTAAGCTGTTAGATAAGGTGGGATTACAGGGCATCTATCAGAGTAAATTGGCTATGCACTCCTTACCAGTATATCAAGCATTTGTTTTTGTAACATTCAGTAACAGGTTAGCCTTCTATGGTATACAGGAATACACAGACTATCCAGTGAGTTGAAGTTATTCTCAACAATGCACATACCTGGCTACTGCCAGTTATCATCTTTCAGGCTATCACTAGAACAGGTGTATCTTTCAGTGCAGCCTGTGTCTCACAATATTTATTTGTTTTATTTTAACATTTGTTTACAGGGAAAGTCTGATTTGGAATCAAAGCCAGTTTTCAGCGGTGGCCTGTGGAGAAACACTCCAGACACCTATCTTTGTAACATGGGAGGAAACTGGAGTATCCAGAGAAAATCCACATGAACACAGGAAGGGCAAGCATACTCTGCACAGAAGGCACTCCAGCCAAGAATCAAACTGGAGAACCTCTTGTTGTGAGGCAACAACGCTACCACTGCACCATTGTGCCATCCAATGTAATTAGATATTATGATATGATATAATATAATATATAATATAATATGATTAACACTGAATTTTGTTTTGTGAATAGAAATTCTCCTAGTAATGCGTGCATGGAAGAAAACATTTTCAGACATCTAAGATACTAATCAAACACAAAAGAAACAAAATATCTAATTAATAATTAGGTTAAGTTGCAAAATCTTTCTTGTTCATTCAAACCAAACCTTTCCTTTCATTTTCATGTTTATTTCCATATTTTGAATTCCTCTACCTTCTGTGTCTGTTAAGTATATTCACACATTTACCTATGCCAAATTAAGTAAAAATGAATCCAACAAATCTACTGCGTGTGTGTGTGTTTGTGTGTGTGTGTGTGTGTGTGTGTGTGTGTGTGTGTGTGTGTGTGTGTGTGTGTGTGTGTGTGTGTGTGTGTGTGTGTGTGTGTGCGTGCATACTTGTGTATTATATATACACCTAGCTCTCTGATTGCTTATGCAATGTGTAGATTAAGTGTGTTATAACTGAATGGATGATATAAAGGCATAAAAGTATATGACCCAGGAAACTGCATGTGTGTGTGTTTATATATATATATATATATATATATATATATATATATATATATATATATATATATATATATATATATCAAAGAAACTAAATGTCCAAAACACCAGAAATCCAAGGCACTAGGAGTACTTCTCAAATAAGGTAGTCACACCAACCAGTTCCATGAAAGGCTGTATAAGCACTTTCATTCCTAGTGCCTTGGATTTAAAAATATATATATATATATATATATATGTACATATGAAATTCAGACAAGATCTTGATTGATAAGTACAAGAAAAAATCAAGTCTCTGTGGGTCTGCATGGATTATCCAATTCTTTATGACTAGCAGATCTTTGTTAATGTTGTCAGTTAACAGTGGCAAATAATTGTATTCTTTGTTTTGGCCTTCACAATTTCTTTGTTCCTTTTATTATGCAGTTTTTGTTAAAAGAGTCCTAAAAATGCCCAGACTGGACAGAGTGCTTTGATTATTATATGGGCATTAAATGAAATCAAAAGTCTCCCTACTGACATACAAACATTTATACACACACACACACACATGCACACACACACACACACACACACACACACACACACACACACACACACACACACACACACACACACACACACACACACACACACACACACACACACACACACACACACGAGTACATGCACACTTATACTGCTTGTTATCCTGTAGTCTGTTAGCAATATCTCTCAACTGTTCAGATTTTTGCATCATATTTCGAGTCTGTTCCACATAAGACATCTGTTTTTCCTGCCAATTATTGATGTCTGAAGCCACTAAATAATGGAATGTATTTGACTTTCAAACTTTATCTTTCAGAAAATACATGGTAACACAAATTGTGTAATTTTAGCAACTTTCTATGTTTATAAGAGCAATATTTAAAATATGTCCCTAATTTTGAGCCTTTTCTTCCATTATTTTAGGCTTTGTCCAGATTTATTGCACTAAGAGGTTTAAAGGTATACTGTTAGCTGTAAGTTGCGAGCCTTTGTTCTTAACAATTCCATTAATGAGGTGTTATTATCTGGCTTTTAGGGACACTTGGAATAAGATGTCCAGGGCATAGAAACAATATTTCATATTTGGCTGTCAGCAGCAAAATAAGAAAATGTATCTGTTTTCTCATTAATAGCCACTTTGTGTATGTGCAAAAACATCAAAATAACTTCTTTACCTGGAAAGTTTAGACCATCAGAGGTCCATTAGTACCTTAAAAGTATAACTTTTCCCTTCATTAACCCTATCTGACTTCACAGCTGTATACTTCTACTGAAACTGTCCTACATACCATTTTGTATTCTTTCTTGATTTATTCTCTTACTGTTTCCAAAGATATGCATGTACATCTATCTGTATAGCTATATAGATATGATATCCACTCCCTCATAATGTTCTTTACATTCCCTACTAAATTTAAGATAGCAGATTCATACCTCCTTGCCCTCTTTTTGCATATTCCAGTGGAAGTTGTCATCCCTGTAATCTGTAGCTGGCTTTCCTTTCATCTCTTTACTCCCCTGAATTTCTCCTTGTTATCCTTACGTTGTTCTATATAGTGCATATTTTCATAATCTTTTCTATGCATTTCATTGTCATACCTGTATGGCATATTCCTGGTTCCATAGCTACAGCTGTGACGGCCTTTATTTCTATCTAAATTGTACTCATTTTATTCACGAAATGGCTAGCTGTCATATATCCAGAGCATCAGTTCACATTTCCTCGTGTCTTGCAGTCATCTGATACTGTGTAGGAATTTCTAGTGCAACATTTTAATTTTTTGTTGACACTTAACAGGATAAATGAAATTTTACAATGTAACTGCTGTTCTGGTTTGCACTGTTAGTAAACTGATTATAAAGTAGTGTGACTGTTTATGTCTAGCAGTAGAATGAATGCCATGCAGTCTCTCTCTCTCTCTCTCTCTCTGCCTCTGTTTACAAAAAGTAAAGCTAATATTGTCATGTTTCTTGAACCTGGATGACTACGATTTGTCACTCCTCATTTGTGGACATTAAAGTGTTGTATACTTTTAAGTGAGTTTCCTAAAATGTCAGCACAGCATTACATTGGCTAAAGAAAAATGACGTTTGATATGAATGGTATCTCTGCAGTCATCCTGATTGGATTTTGTTTGTTCAGAGATTTTTTCCCCCTTTCTCTGTGATTTTCAAAGTTTGCAGGTAGTATTTTTCTAGACAGGGGTGTGGAGAAGACACCCAAATTGGGGGGGGGGGTGTAAAAGGAGAAGACAACCCACCTGCAAAAACTGAAGCAAAATATCTCATTGTATCAGTTTTGTTTTTCACAGTTTATGATGTTTTGAATTTTTACATGTATCTTACAGTATTTTCTGTCTTAAGTTGAAGTTCAATATTCTGTTATGAATCCTTATTAATTTCTGCATTGCAGACATGTAAAACAAGACCAGTGAGGAAAACATGGATAATCATCTTGAGAAGTAAAGCTAGCAGACTCTAGTTTAAGTGTCATATACTAATATATTTTGCTAATTATAAACTTTCTTGTTCCTGATGCTATCACAGATTAGTATAATAACCCATTCATTGCTTCTGATTAAACCAGTACAAGACATTTTATCCATTTTCTCTGTTTAATAGGTTTGATTATATGTATTGTTCAAGCAATCCAAACACCTATTTCCAGTATATGCTGTCAAACTTTTCAGGTTACCCTTCCATCTAGGACCAGCTGTATTCCACAGTGCAATCAATTCTCAGCTAAAGCGTCTTCTGTGTGGAAACATGCGTGAATGGGCGTACCTTCGTTGAAGGTTGTATGTTAGGGCTGGCAACTCGGTACGTAAAAATCTGCTGCCAATCATTAGCAGACCGGAGTTCTGCTGTGGCAACCCCTAACCGGGAAAAGCCGAAAGATACTACAACAACAACATATATATGTATATATAGTTGCTGAGGCAGCTTTCTTATAACACTGTTTTTTATATTTTAATTAAATCTGTTTCTTTGGACTGAGTTTGCTGATGCAACATTTTTCAGTAATGACGTTATCATACATGTATGTTAGTGTAGCTATGTTGCAGTATTTTGTACTAAAATTCAAGAATGACAACGCAAAATATGTTATTTTAGTGCTCTTTGCTGAATGTATACATATTTGTGTGTGTGTGTGTGTGTGTGTGTGTGTGTGTGTGTGTGTGTGTGTGTGTGTGTGTGTATTTAAATGTATTAAGCTTTATATTGTAATGCTGCGGACAGTTGAATATATTACAAATGTAAATCAATAGGGTTGATTTAATGGTTGCTTCGCAGTCCTTGTTGTACAACCTGTTAAATAACATATTTTTTACAAAATGTAAAATCTGTGCTTCGTGTTTTCTTCTTCTTTCTTTTCTTGCACACTGTACAATTGTGAGCAGTGCATGTAACCAAAATGAAACAGTATAAATCTGCCCGTGCTTCCCAGAAACGTCACCATTTGTCATTCATAGAATTTGTATTTCTGCCTAAAACATAAACACTCTGAAACATAACATGTTTGCAGGTGCATTTCTAAAATGTGAATGTAGAATAGCTTAGACAAGAATAAATGAATGAAAGACTGAAAGAATGAATGAATTAGTTAAGTGCTTTACTGTGTACAAAACAATGTAGTAATATTTAAGCATATGATTTATAGGACACTTTTCTTTGTGAATGAGTCCTGTATTTGACAGAAGATATGTTCCTTTCTGTATATTTGAAGCATATGTTGCTATCAATATGCTGCAATTTTCCTGTACCATGAAATACCCCAGGAGTCTAAAATGAACATATTGGAATGACATTTTTTGCTTTTTTGAGGATCATACATTCTAAATCTACACCTGTTTAGGAGCCACCTGGTTCCAATTTTGTATGGGTTTTAATTTCTGACACTGAAGCACCATCAAAGTAGAATACAGCAAGTGTTAATTTGATATGGTAGTAAAATACCAAAGAGGTTCCATTTCCTAATGATTTTCTAGAAAATTCCTCTTGTTTGAAAATGTTTCCAGATAAGGTAGATAATTGTCAGGCACTCTTAAATGAAATCATATAAAATCCCATTATAATAACTACAATTAACTACAATTCACTTCACAGTGTTAGCATGTAAACAAATATATAAAAACAAAGAATGCCACTGCAATGCAAGGCTTTTACCACATAAATAAAATAAAAATGGAAAGATAATAATAAGGTGTCATAACACAATACCCTAATCATTCACAGCAGCCTGTGTTAGTCATTTTGGTTACTGCTAGAAGTCACAGGAGGAAATAGGAACTCTCTGGTACTCTGCAAAAAGTCAATACATTTATATTACACAATGTGATGTATCAATAAAATTATCCAGAAATAACATATCATGTGCTATCAGTTTTAATGCTGGCTAATGTATCTCACCTTTGGAATAAATGCATCTCAACATAGTAAGTATTGTCCCAAGTGATGCATGTTTCCTAAACTGTTAAGCTTACACTATTTCTTAAGTTTTAGGTGTTTTGCCACATAACAAGTATTGCTTATTTCAAATCCAGATTACATAATTCTTAAATCATTCTCTAGTAACACAAATGAATCCACAGTTATAACTTAAGCAAAAAAGCAAACACAAATAACTTACCTTAGATTCAGTTATGTAGAGCTTGCTTCTGAGAGCTGGTGAAATCTACAGGAGCATTCCTTGGAATGAAACCTTTTGACTTTGTGCAGAAGCTTTGATCCTTGCTTTCAAGATTCAGTGACCCTGAGAAAATGTCATGCATACCTGGGCATCTGACTCTCATTAATACAGAGAAATATGAGAGTATCTCAAACTTTTTGACAGCTTTTTGTTTTACATATTTAACAGATAGGGGTGCCAGGGAATGTACTGACCATTGTTTCTATATTCTAATGGCAAAACTCAGACTACTTTCAGTAGCAGTACTGTGTAATATATATATATATATATATATATATATATATATATATATATATATATATATATATATATATATATATATGAATGTGAGCACTGGTAGTGAGAACTTTTAACCTCTCAAATTACGAAGACTCCTCGCTATCAGCAAGTCTGAAACATAATGCAGAGCAGCTGTGCAGGGTAGCTCTGTGTCATGTTCCATGGTCACTTTCATCAGAGAGCAGTGGTAGATAAGAGGAGAGGAAATGGTCATTGTGCAATGGCATTTCTCCCCTTGAAAAATAAACCCTGTTCCTATGGAAAATTAAATGTTCAAACAAAGCAGTATTTAATAATTTCTGCTTGTTATGCCATCTAAACTAATGCTTAGAGTAGTTCCATGTGCCTCTTCAGCTCTTATTAGATTTTAATACAAACCACGTGAATGATTATGTCTTCCGTTTTTGGCACGTGTTGTAAGGGTAGAAAATTATTTGTTCTTTGGGGTGGTTTTGTTTTCTATAATGGAACAAAAGTTTTTTTAATAAAATATCCTTGTATGTTTTGTCTTTCTGTCTCTCTCTCTCTCTGTTTTTCTTTTTCTTGTGTATGTTTGTGTATATATGTATATTTCCCACTCTCTCTCTCTTTCACTTTCTCTCTCTTTAGATATATATATATATATATATATATATATATATATATATATATATATATGTGTGTGTGTGTGTGTGTGTGTGTGTGTGTGTGTGTGTGTGTGTGGGAGCATGGAATTACTTAAACTGAGTGAATATCATTTATGTCAACGTGCATAATGTTGAAACAAATTGACTGACATTATGCAAATCAACATTGTACTACATATTAACAAGGAATTAATCATGGTGCTTGCAAAAAAAAAAAAAAAATGCAAAGAAAGCATCATTTTTTTTTTTTTGTAGCGGGCAGGCCTACTAGCAGCCTTCACACTCTCTGATAATTTTATATTCTAACACAATCCCCAGGGAAAAGGGTATATTCCCCTATCCAGAAACTGTCAATCTCACACGTCTGTTAACCAAAGTTCTAGTCCGCAAAGTTACTGCGGCTTATGTATATATATATATATATATATATATATATATATATATATATATATATGTGTGTGTGTGTGTAGTTATACAAGGATATATTTATTTATATATATTTGTATATCAATGAACACACACACGCATGTGTGTAGATCTACTTTTATTCATCAAAATTTCATTACTTTGAAAAAGAAAAGTAGATGCCCACTTCACTGAAAGTGTATTTAAATGAAAGTGCACTTTCGCTGAAGTCTAGTCATTGGATCGGCTAACTAAAAAAAAAAACACAAAAGAAATCTTTTGCAGTGGGGCAAACACCCCTGCACCCCCATGTGGGGGGGTGTGCCCCCCCACAACCTTGCTTAAATATACCAACTATGAGATTGCACTACAGCAAGGAAAAGGGAATATTCCCATTCCATGCTGTTTTGTGATGTCTGTACTTGGTTTTTGAAGTTTCAGTACTTCGAACAAGTGCTCTCACCCAAGTGGGTTTGGAAGTACTGAAACTTTGACCAACCGAAGTAGACCTGTGTGCGTATATGTGTATAAAAGGTTGCAGTCTAAAAGAAGGATCACTTAGAAGAATAACTCTTCCGGGCTTGTTTTTCAAACCACCAATTGCTTTCTGACTGAGATCACTGTATAGAGTGGTTGTGGACTTTGTTGTTATCCTGCTGTTGTGCAATCTTAGAGTTGGTATATATAATTAGCAGGGGGATATAGGGGAGTTTGCCACCCCCCACAAAAACATTTTTTTTTCCTTTCAGTCTTTTTAGATTCAGTCTTAAAAGATCACTTTTTCTGTATATGGTATTTTGAGTGTTTGTATTTTGATGATATAATCTTAAGTTATATGTCCCTATTAGTTGATCAGTCATATAGTTCATCATAGGAGTTTAGGGTATGTAATTTAACCCAAATACATTCTTTATTGAGTGCAGTATGGGTTGAGCTATGCAGATGTCGAATGGAGGAAGACTAGTGCTAAAGCTTTTGGTTATATTGAAAATTGTAACATGGGGGGTGTGTGTGAGTGTTTGTAAATTAGGTTTATAGTAAGGGTTAGATTAGGGGATAGCTCCAGTGTTGTACAAATGTTTGCAGGTGGAGATTCAAGCAAGGGCTTGTAAGGGGACATATTTAGTGTAGTGCAGTTTTTAGGAGGCTAGACTTAGAGTAATGGCTAGGATAAGGAGATAAAATTGGTGTTGTGTGAGGACTTGCAGGTTAGGGTTACAGCAGGGATAGGTAAGGGGGTACATTGGGTGTTGTCCATGCATCACTTTGTGTGCAGTGTATGCCTGAGCTCTCTTATATAGTGGTAGTATTATGGAAATGGTTTTTGTATTATAATGTGGAAGGTTATATAGAGCCATAGCTGTCTCTTTTTTTACCTGTTGCTTCTCCTGGTCTGGTACCACTCAACTGTAAGTTGAATAGAAAAAAAAAAGGTCCATTCCTGAACTGTGATCAAGTTCTGCTTCTCTGTCCCTCAACTTCAAATTATGGAGCAACTTCTGATTGATCAACATCTGCCAGTCATGTCCCCTAGCACCTTGTGCCCAAGGCAGTTGCCCCTTTTCCCAATCGGAGCTTCATATCTGGGGTTTAAGTTAGAGTCAGGGGGATAGTTAAGGTTAGGGTTAACATGCAGTCTCAGAACTGTAATTCTATTTTGCCTCAGAAAGGACTGATTTTTGCATAGAATTACATAATCTTTCAGTTATTCTAAGGTGAAGGGAAAAATGAGTGTACACTTATGATTTCTTGGCAAATGATGGGGTGACCTGCATGCAAACACCTCTCACTTAAAAGAAAGTTACTGTTTGTCAATTTTGCATTTAAGTTACCTGTAACACATTGCATTTAAGTTACCTGACACTTGCTCACTAAAGCAATTATATAAGTCAGCACTAAAAAATTAAAAGCACTACACCCTCACAAACTCCCCTTGAGTACCTTGTTCCCCATTGGCCCTTTTTTTCAATTATAAAGGAATTCCCAATACTATTCTAGCATGTCCAAAGGTCAGTTGTCAATCTCCTCTCCGGTCCAGCTGGTGAATCTGGGAATCTTGAGGCAATGTTACAACTGCCTCATGTACACAGACAACCCTCTCCTCCTCCCAACAATTTCCAACACATGTGAGAGCTGCATCCATATAGCCAAACTGGAGGCTAAGCTCTCTCAACTCAGTACTGGCGTAACCAGTCAGGAGGAGAAGGAAACCACACTCACTACAATTCCAGTCTCACATAGACCTACCACGACAGCAAACCAAACACATAAACACACAAAAACATACTCGGAGACTCTAAATAAAAATCTGCCTAAGCAGCAGAGACCTCCAAAGCAGACACCTAAGCCACTGCTACCCCAAAACAAAACACGTGCAACACATAGCTCACAAAGCCAGTGTGCCAAACAGTCACAGCCCTTAAGGCTAAACAACACATCTGATACACTTGTAATAGGTGACTCTATCGTCAGGCACACCGACGTCCTGCTCACCAGGCTGAACAAGGAGAAGGTCATGGTGAGCTGCCTGTCAAGCGCTAGGATCCGCCACATAACACAAGCACTCAGGTCACTCCAAGGCAAGTACAAATATGACTCAGTCATTGTCCATGCTGGTGTGAATGACCTGAGACGTACCTCCCTGGACTACATGAAAAGAGACATAGAGAAGCTCTCTGAGCATGTGGCCCAGGCCGGTATGACCCTGACCTTGAGCAGCATTTTACCCTCACCAAGAATGATGCCACAATATGAAGACTAGATGATCAATTTCAACAATTGGCTTAAGTATTGGTGTCATTCAAAGGGGATCCAATGCCTGTCAGCCTGGGATGACATGCTCAACAAGCCACGATGCTTCGCTAGGGATGGCTTGCACCTGTCATCCCTGGGCTTTCGGATATTGGCAAAGGCTCTTGCTACCCCCATAGTGTCTTTTTTAGGCAAGGCTCAAAAGACAAACCCACCTCCATAGGTATCACAAGGGATAAGAAACTAAGAGTAATGCTACTCAACGCAAGAAGTCTAAACCTCAAGATGCACACACTCGAAACTCTCCTTAGCATGGAGAACATCGATATCTGTGCAGTAACAGAAACCTGGTTCAAGGCTCCCGAGAGCATCCCAGCACTACCAGGTTATACCTCATAGCACGCTTTTCAGCCCCAAAACTTGGACTGAACCACAAAAGGAGGGGGGAGTATCAATATTCGTCAAAGATACCCACACCTCCAGGTTGGTAGCACAGCACAAAGCATCAGAGACTATCCATGTGCAACTAAGAGTGGGTAAAACTGCCTTCCAGTTTATAGCCTGCTACAGACCACCCTCCCAAACCCAGGTACCCCACTCGGCCTTCCTGAGGACACTGGAAAATATGAAGGTCTCTCGAAACACCATTATATTGGGCAACTTCAACTACCCAAACATAGACTGGGAGCATTACTCTAGCTTCAACACCCTAGCCCAAAGGTTCCTAGAATTTATAAACTCAAATTCTATGGAACAACTTGTTACCACTCCCACAAGAGGGGGAAACATACTGGAACTGATCATCACCAACAAGGGGACTCTATGCTCCAGACCAGAAGTGTATCCCTCACTGGTAAGATCAGACTATAAACTAATCTCACTGGATATTCACATCCCAACCCCACCTCCTGCCCAGAAAACCACAGTGAAAAACTTCTCTAAAGCAAATTTCACACTCCTCAAAACCGAGGTGGAATCCTTCAAAGCCCCCGGGCCTGTGGAAAATACGGCCCAGACCACAGAATCCTTTATAAATGCATTCTATGATCACCTTCAGGAATGCATGGATCATGCAATCCCAAATAAAACCAAGACCCAATCCTCCAAAGGCAGACATCCTGTCTGGTGGACCCCAGCCATAAACAAACTATACAATAGAAGGAGAAAGCTACTAAATGATAGAGCAAAATCCCAAAAAGGGAAGGCATCTCTGATCAGTATTAGCAAAAAACTACAGGCACTCATAAAATCTTCTAAGGCCAGCTTCGAGAGAAAAATTGCACAGGACACTAAGGATAATCACAAGGCATTCTTTAGTTATGTTAGGAACCTGGGTGGGAATTCCCAGATATGCTCAGAATTAGTCCAAAATAACAAAAAATACACCGAACCCACAGACATTGCCAACATCCTAGCTGACAGGTTCAGCGCAAATTTCTCCACCCCCTCCCCACCAAAAGAACAAATATCTATCCCAGCAGAGTGCTGCCCCCCCCTGACATCTCAGATGCTCAGGTAAGAGCCGCCCTCTCCAAAGCAAAAAACACAGCATCAATGGGACCAGACGGTGTCCTGGGCTGCGTCCTACATGAACTCCAAGAAGAGCTAAACCCAAACATAAAACTACTGTTCAATCTCAGCCTTACTACAGGATATGTACCCAAAGAGTGGCGTACAGCAACAGTGGTCCCTCTCCACAAAGATGGTGCCTCAACGGATCCTGGAAACTATTGCCCCATAAGCCTGACTAGCTTGGTCTGCAAAGCTATGGAAAAGATCATCATGGACCTCATAAATAAAGATATTGGGGACCTACAGACACTGGATCCTACCAGTTCGGCTTTGTTAAGGGCAGATCCTGCCTCTTAAACCTGGTTGATTTCTTTGAAACAGTCACCAAGGCCATTGATGAGGGGAAGGTGGTCCACACAGCCTACCTGGACCTCGCAAAAGCCTTCGATACAATACCCCTCTCGGGCATTATAGATAAGCTCACCAGCTTAAATATAAACCCCCATGTCACTAGATGGGTTGCAAACTGGCTCAAGAACAGAACCCACATGGTTAGAATTGCTGGAGACATGTCAGACTCCAAACCAGTTACAAGTGGCATCCCACAAGGCTCAGTTCTGGGACCTCTCTTGTTCGGTATATATTTCTCAGAGGTACAGGCCAACACGGAAGGACGGTGGCTGATCAAGTTCGCAGATGACTGCAAACTTGGTGCCATAATCGACTCTCCAGCCGACACAAGCATCCTCCAAAAGGGCCTCATAGAAACAGAGAACTGGTGCCAGAGCCATGGCCTCAAGCTAAACACCCAAAAGTGTATAGTCATCCCCTTTGGCAAAAACAAAGTGCCCACAAATTACCACATAGGTGGTAATCCATTAAGTACAGAAGAAGTAATTAGGGACCTGGGGACCCAAGTTGATAGCAGTCTCTCATTTGACAACCAAGTTGCCAAAGTGGTTAGAAAAACATTTTATATAGCCCACCTAATCATGAAGGGATTCACATCTAGATCAGGGGAGGTCATCGTGCCTCTTTACTCATCCCTCATCAGGCCCATAATTGAGTACAATGCCCCTTTTGGGATGTACCTTACCAGACACCTGCAGCAACTGGAAAGACCCCAAAAGTACCTCACCAAGAGGATCAAAGGGCTCAAACAGATGCCATGTGCTGCCCGGTTAAAGAAACTCCAGCACTACTCAGTGGCATACCGCCTGTTCAGGGGTGATCTGTGCCTGACATATAAAGCCATGTCCAACCCGGAATTAATGGACATGCTGCACCTCAGTAAATCCAAATCCCATCGAGCTATGTGCTCGAGAGACCTGAACCTCAGCACTGAAATTAATAGGACATGCTGTTGGGACAGATTCATAACCCAGAGTCTCCCTTCACTCTGGAATAAAATCCCAGTCCAGGTTAGGCAGAGTCCCTCATTGACTCTCTTCAAGAGGAATCTTGATGAGTGGATGGGCAATCATAGGTTTAACCCGGGTATCACTTCTGTGTCACTGTTAGACAGAGGCACAGTATACTAACCTCAAAAAAGGGCATAGCAAAATTAATTTAAAATGGGTGGCGAAAGCCAAACACATTCTGGCTAGGCTTATAAATGCCCTAGGGCAGATAGCCTAGTATGAACCTATGAACCTATGAACCTATTTAAGATTGAAGGTGTCAGGAGCAATGAATAGTGTTTTATGGTTAGCCAGGTGTCTTTGGCAAGTGGCATACAGCAGCATTATGTGAGTGCAATGAGAAGATAAAATAACATACTTGATTCAGACAGATAAGTAATTAGTGCTGAAAGAAAAATTCTAGAACACCTTCAAATTATAGGATGCAATAGCTCTCAACGATGCAGGGATTCACAACAGAAAGATTGTGCAAAGCAAACCTAGTATAGTTGTTCCAATGTACAGTGAAGGCATTAGCTTAAAGTTTGTGCAGTATAAGCTGACATGGCTCTTGCATTTGCCAGTATGCATTGTCGTCATCATCATGATCATAATCATCCTCATCTCCCTTTTTCCCATTTTTACATGGGGTTGGGTGCCCATCAACATTAGTCAATGTGACCACATGACTTAGAGACAGTATTTGTACCACTGAGTGGTTTGTTCTGCATCTCTTTTCGACTTTTTAATTAAATCTTTGCAAAAAAATATGTACATCATGACACTTTAGCTGGCTACTGTTGATTAAAGTAGAATGAAGGGTAAAGAGGCAGTTTGCATGGCTCAGAGAGATAAATCACTGACTGGGAGACAGATGATATGGGCTTAAGTATGTTGCTATCAGGACAGCCTGTGTGGGCAGATAACTGCTAATTTATCCGGGGGGGGGGGGGGTGTGAGACATTCCAACCAACTGCATAAGTGATACCCGACAGTGATAGGTATTGCAGTATGCATCAGTACAAACTGAGACATGCACACTCACCAAATAGTCACTGCAGTTTGACTCATGGGTGCAAGTCTGTATGAGTCATACATACCAGGCTGCCAGATGGCACAACAGAAAGAAGGCTAAATAGTAATTCTAAAGGCTATATGGAGGAAGACATTTTATGACTGTCTGCTGTTTAGAAGGAGTGAATAAGCCTTTCAATTCACATCATGGCTAATGATCAGCAGAGACAAGAAGAGCAAAAGGCACAAAAAAATGTATACATGTCAAACAAAGGAGTGACTGCTATCCAAGAACTGAAGGCACTCATTTCTGGCACTCATCTATTTATAGAAACACAGTACTCAATTGTCTTTTATGGCTCAAAACGTGACTCACTTTTTGAGCATGAAAGACAGTCTTATTTGATTTGCTGGTTCTTTGAAAAAACAGTAGTTCTACAAATACCTGGATTGGAAACATAAGTCTACATAACAAGACAAACAGGACTCACTTGGAGGGACAGGGTCCTAACTCATATTCCCAGTCTAAAGGTTGCTCCTGTATATAAAGAGAGCTGTGTCTATCTATTGAGAAATTTGAAGGATAGAAATCATTGGGAGTTTCCAGCTGCTCAGTGTGTTTGCATTTTTACATACCAAAGGGACATTGCATTGGATGATTGGTCCAAGAAGGGAATAGTACAGTTGTATGATAAATCACTTAGATCAATGGAGGTATTGTCTTGGGAAAAAAATGGTCCAGACAGAAAGATTTCCAGAGTATGGAGGAAAAATGATGATTAAATAAGAAAGAGCTGCTCACTAATTACCCAAATCTTTTCTGACCAAGTACCATTTATAATGAATTAGATGGGAAAAGCTTTTTGTTGACATCTACTGAGCTACAGTTTTTTTTTTTTTATTATTTAGCTTGATACCATTTTTATATACCAGGTATGTGCATACTCCACCCTTGCTAAAGTTGTGTAGAATTAGTAGATATGCAAATAATAGTACCTATCTTTCTGCCATCAGCAAAGTTGGTCAGGCATACTGCCGGAACATTGGCTTAGATGTCTGCAGAATAAATACGGAAGAGAAGGCAGCCCAGTACTGAACACTCTCATGTCACAGTAGTTAACCTGTTATGTTCAGAGTTGGCAGCAACTGTCACAGTTCAGGACCCATCAGACGACTGATTTGCATACCAATGGAGTATGTAGGAGTTTATCTGAGTTTATCGCTTTTTTTCAATAATGCCAGCATGGGTAGTAGTGTTAAAGCCTTGTTCATGTCACAAAACGCAGTGTGCATTGAATGACTACTGTGACTACTTTCTACAACCTCTGTGACCTTTTCTATATATGGAGTATATGGCTTCAGATTGCTTGAAGTAAAATCTTTACACTGTGAAATATTCTGGTTGCCTAGCAGAAATGGAAAAGAAAGGAATCTCATATTTTTATGCTTGCAGATACACTGCTGCCATGCAAATGATTTTATGACTAATGACTGCATTTCAGTCATTAGTCATAAAATCATTTGCATGGCAGCGGTGTATCTGCAAGCATAAAAAATATGAGATTCCTTTCTTTTCCATTTCTGCTAGGCAACCAGAATATTTCAGAGTGTAAAAATTTTACTTCAAGCAATCTGAAGCCAGCTAGACCATATACTGGACTGCAAAATAATAGTAGTTTGGAAATATTACATGTTTGTCTTCATTATACCTCTCTGCAAGGCATAAATGCTTTGATTAAGACAATTAGCATTCTTGAATGGTGCTCAGAGTGGTGGAAAATCTACAGTCAACTCACAAACAATCAGTGCTTTCACTGAAGGATCTAATAATGGGAGGGTATGAAAGGCAAATTCTAATGTGATATGCTACAGATCACAAATTTAGAAATTGAGGACTCCTCCTGCTAGTCAGAGTCACCCTTCCTTACTTTCCTCCCTCTCTGGTGAGTAGAGAGAGGTTAGCCAGGCTATTTACAGTGTCATTGTGTTTGATGCAAATATTATGAGCATTAGAAGAGGTTCTGTCCCTGGTCTGGATAAAATTTAAAATGGAGTATAGGAGTTTAGCAACTGCTCTCTTAATTTTTTTTTTTTTTTTTTGTAACTGGTAAACATGCATAGGCATACTAAGGAAAACATGTTCCTCTATTCAGTGTTGGTGTTAGTGGCTATTACTTCTATGATTCTGAAGCCAGGATGCAGCAATTAGTAAACAGTTACTTACCACTAAACCTTATTCTTTATCTGGCCTACATAATTTATATAACTGTTAGGACTATTGGCTTAAGTAATTAGTGCCTGATTTGGTTGGTCTAGACAGTTATGGATTTATCCCAGGCAGTTAGGCTAAGGATAACATATGTTTGCTCTTTTTGTATCCTCTCAAATGTCTTTTGAACTCTCCCTTATCTTACTCCTGAGCCTAAACACAAGAAAAGCATGCAACAGGATAAAGTGGACTTACACATTCGTGACAGTTTGTCATTTTAGGTTCCCAGCATAATTTACTGAAGCCCTCAAGAAAATAATATTTAAATGTTTTATTTTCCTTTAGAACTGTTCTTTATATATCATGAAATGTCCCTCAAGAAAATAATATTTAAATGTTTTATTTTGCTTTAGAACTGTTCTTTATATATCATGAAATGTCCTTTTCTTTAATGGTAATAGGTTAGACGGCTGTCATTTCCCTTTAATCATTGCTGTTTCTAGGGAGCAACTGGCTTGTCTGGTGATGAAGCTGGGGGAGGTTAACCCTCATAGTGGTTTAGATGATTATTTGCAGATGATGAAACTTTATACTGATGAAATTTTACTTACTTTCCCCGATCCAGACACCACGTTGTACTCACCACAAAAAGAAGTCAGATTTCCATGCCTCCATGTGTTTTAAACTAATGATATAAAATCAACAGTGCTTCCTACTGTGCAAAGTCCTGTTGTTAAAATATAGTAGGAGTTTTATTGCCTCAATGAAAAAAAGGGTTTAGATAGCTAGGACCCTGTTTTTCTTCAGAGTTTAATTGGATGAATTAAACTTAGATGGAAGAGATCAATGTAAAATACAGGGGCACGTTTAGCACTGATTGAATATGTGACTTCCGCCATTAAAAAAAAAAAAAAAAAAAAAAACATGCTAACCCTGTGATGTAGAAGGATAAAGCCCTTACTATGATCCAAGTTCAATTACCAGATTAGACAATCGATGGCAGGGAGTTTGGCAGTGCCTATCCTGGGAGGGAGAGGGAGGGAGGTGCTTTCTCAGAACCTACCCTGGGAGGGAGGTGCTTTCTCAGAGATTATCCTGGGAGGGAGGGAGCTGCTTTCTCAGCTGGCTTTGTCTGTTCTATAAAGAAAAGGTCGCTTGAGTACTAAAAGCAGGAGTTGGCCCAGAGGAGATATGTAGTCCAACTGTTCAAGCCAGTGACAGTAGCTACTATCCTTGCATATGAAGGAATACACATGCATGGCCATAGTGGAGTGTTAGGCAGTTCCTGGCTGGAAGTTAGAGATATGGGCAAGAGCAGAAGTGTCCCCTTCCATGACTGCCTAGATGACAGCCCCCTGTACAGGCTCTCACAATGGCAGACCTGTAGGGTAATTCCACACTGGCAGGGAATGAATGGGAGGTTCAGTGGATGGGGTGCAGAGAGAATAAAAAGTTAACAGAATAAAAGTTATTTCTATCATATTGAGAGGCATATTAATGTGTACCATAACTGAACATAATTCATCAAAACACAGTCAGTATAAATATATATAGTAATAAGGAATAACCAAAATAGGCTCTGTTTTGATTAAAATGTATGTGTTTTATTAGCAAAAACACTTTAAAAGTTACAGCATCTTTTGGAATGAACACATGCTTTGCAAATGGCCATGTTATTCTAAGTGACACATGCAGCATTATAAATGTGGAAGTTGACATGAGATTTTTTTAGCTTTTCAGTCATGTTAACCATTTGGCCATTGGAGTTTACATGTCCTAAGATCATATACTGCATAAATTGATACATCTGTCTGCCAATCTGTCAGTCCCTGTATTTGCAGTAAGGAGTCCAGAAAAAGATATCATAACTGGCTAAGAAAAATTTCTGAGAAACACAATCTAAAGTTTTCCTTTGTAACAATGTCACATTATAAAGATTAAATATGCATCACTGATCTTTTACATAATTAACTTTGCTCTTAACTAATTTACTGCTGATCACATTTAAGAGGAATGTTTGGACATTTTTGTTCACTGTATATAAATAACTGTGTTTCCAAACAAATGCTTTACTAATTTTTATGATATTGTCAGGAAATTGCACTGGAATATTTGCTAAAATGGCTTTAGAGTGCACCCTTTGCCTCAGACATAATGGGTCAACAATAAATTGAATGAAGAAAAAAAAATAATGTCATGTTTTCATTCCTTTGCACTTAAAAAAATCACTTCATAAAAAAATCATATTTTTTTAGGTCTGAGCACAACAAGACTATGGGATGGATTTCGTAAACTTTGCAGAAGCAGTTTGAGGACAGGGCAGCACGCCAATGGAAGACACCAGTGCACCTGCTGCGGGTGCGATTCCAGAAGACATGCTGAAGGTAGACAGATTGCTTAAGTATTCAGTGTAGGATAATTAGGGATTCCATGCATGCCAGTGTGATTTCAAAATGCATCATGCACACACAATGCAACTAAAATGCAACAAACAGCTATGCTGACTCGATTTCTGAACTCCTCAGCACGTACATTACAGACCACAAGGAATTCAAGCAAATACTAAGGGTTAAGGTGAAATCTGTAGTGAAACTAAAAAAAAAAACATAACAATACAACCTGCTGTTAATATACTGCAACAGGCAGCATTGATCCAAGCCATAAATGAGGATATGACCGTGTGTCCTAGAAGCCAACCAGACAGAGTCAGAGCAAGGCTGAAACTAAACCAGTTGTCAGACCAGGAAATAATTAACAGATACCAGCTAAACAAATAAATGGTGCAGGCTGCCTGTAATGTGTGCCCCACACATGTATATGTAGACCGTGTGAGGAAACCTCATCCCCCTAGGAACCAAAGTGTGTCAGAGTCTGGGTATACTTGCATCTCTGACATTCCAGAGCACTGCTGGAGTTTCCCACAGCTGACAGTCATATCCTGGCAAAATTCCTGGTAGCAATGTGCAGCAAGGTGGATGACTACTTACACTTCTCATGCATACCCATTTAGTGGAGAAATGTAATGCACCAATTCTGTGACATCACATACTTCCCCCATGTACTTTGTGCAATAGATTGCACACACATACCTATCAAGACACCAGTACATCCAGAGGCAGACTGATACATAAACAGAAAGTGATGGCCATCCATCAACTGCCCAGTTGTGTGTGCAGCAGATGGCAGTGTAACAAACATCATGGCAACACACTCTGGAAGTGTCCATGATACTGTCATTTGCTGGGAGAGAAGACAGAGAGCTACATTCCAGCAAGATGAATTTCTGGAGGGATGGCTTCTGGATAAGTACAGGAACACAGCTCGGATGTAAGTTAAGGGTCCCCCTCCCAACAATATTTTTGCTCCCCACAACAAGTGACTATGGTTATCCTCTTGAGCTGTGGCTAATAACCCAGTACCATGGACAATCCAACCCTGAACAGAAGGCCTAAAATAGAGCACACACGACAGGCAGAAACACCACAGAGCATGTGTTTGGTGTACTGAAAGCTAGGTTCAGATGTCTGGAAATATCCGAGGATGCACTGCAATACAAACCTGAAAAGACAGTACAGATGATAACAGTGTATGCTGTGTTGCACAACATGCTAACCAAAGCACATGGTGGTCTTCCAGCTGCAGGTGTGGGTGAACTATCACAAGAACTACAGAGGTCTGAAGTGGACATCCAATAGCTATTGGAAGAGAGACAGAAGGACATGGAGGACAGAAGTCACAGCTCTAGGGAACATAAAGTGAGCCCACAAGTGTATGTGCAAGTTATATGACAGTGTCTGACCCAGACATTTGAGTCATGATAAGCCACATGTACAGGAGTACACAGCTTAGACATTGATGTTCAAGTGTTGCACCACAACAGCAACACACATTGCATCAAATGGCAATTACCCACTAGATGCACACACTGAACATTAAACATAATATGAGCATAACGTATTCCAACATAAGCATATGCAAATGTGTCAAAAATAAAAACATCAGCTCAGGGCACAACTGACACAAGTATTCATATACACTCAGTTTGTCTTATCAATGTATGTTAAGCAATAAGGGACACAGATCAGTGTTACACTTACATGTCTGTACAATGACATAACTCAAAATCATGCAGACATTTTTATTTCATAAACACTTATTACAGTACAGTAGTATTGAAATAATTTGAGAGAGCCATGTGTACAATATTGTTGGACACACTCTAACCCAGTCTTGGTTGACCTCATTGATGTCTCACACCATGCTCCTCCCTGCCACAACCACGTACATACACATCCTGCTCTGGTTGCTCCACTGAGGAGATGGATGGGGGTACAACTCCATGTTCAGATGAAGGAGCATGACTGAGTTGAATGCCTTGTGACTGGCATGACCTCAGCAGATGTGCCAGCACTTGACATCTGTGCATGATGTACCACAGACAGGGATTCCTGATTGCCAATGGTGGTTCTGTAGACAGGTGGCCTGCCTGTCATAGGTTGCAATCTGCTGTGCATAGTCATGGAATGCAAAATCCTATTTGTAATACAACACTGCTAGAGCACTGTAGAGGCCAGGTTTTCCACTGACCATGCCACAGTTAGCAGACTCTCATTCAGCCAATGTAGCCATAATCTCACCATGCCTGCACTCTTGTCCTTTATGCATGGCATGTAGCTGCTGTGTCACATGATCTGTGGCACAGGCAAGTGCACGGAGTTTTGAATGATGCCTTAGTTGTGCCCATTCATTTGGCTGCAGCAGGAGGCAGGCATCCTCTGAGACTTGGCCATGTACAAAGAATCAATCCTAGATTGGATACTCACCAATCAACCCAACCTCTCTCAAATCACAGGCTGTCTCCCTGACAGCCTTAGTGACCACCACCCCACCTTTCTACTCCTGCAGCAAATAAACTCTTCCAAAACCCCATCATATCAGCAAATCAGAAACAAAAAAAAATCAGTTCCTATGAGTTCATATACACACTCAAAAGCTGCAGATCGGCACCTCTCATATACCTCCCATTAGACAAGGCAGTGGAGTTATTTAACTCCACCTTCCTTAGCATCATAAATAAGCTTGCCCCACCTAAAACAATTAGGGTAAACCCCAACTACACCCAATGGCTAACAAGAGCTCTATTAAAAGCAAGAGACAAAGCCTGGGACAATTGGCACCATAACAAATCACTAAGCAACCATCAGAAATACCAAGAACTAAGAAATTCTGCCATATAAGACAAGACAAAAAAAGGATATTATGCTAAAATGCAACTAGAACACCAAGGAAGCCCACAGAAGTTCCTCCAGCCTGGTCAAATCACTACCCCCTCCCCAAACACTGATAACACCATAGATGACATACCCTCACAGTTTAACAATTTTTCACCAATTCTCCACTCAAACTAACAAACATTAGCCACACACCCCACTCCTCTCTCTCCAACACAAAACAACAATAACTTGTCCCTACAACCTATTCCTACTGCCACCATACAAAATACCTCAAAAACTCAAACTAACAACCCTAGCTGAGACAACCTATCTGCAGACTATCTTAAAATCACTGCAGAAGCCATTGGGTACCCTGTTTCCATCCTTATAAACTGCTGCATCACTGAATAATAACAGGTCCCAACTATCTGGAAAATAGCCCATATCATTCCACTACATAAAGGCAGCAGCTCTATAGAGCTTTCCAACTACCGTACGATTGCTATCCTCTCTCCACCATCAAAAATTCTGGAAAAATGCATTCATACCCAATTCCTCCACTATCCCCTCACTAACAATCTACTATCCGAAACTCAACATGGATTCCACCCACACCATAGTACAACCACTGACCTTCTAAGCTTCACTAATTCCGTTAACCTTCTCAGTAATTAAGGTAACCTGGTCTCATCTATCTTTCTGGACCTCTCAAAAGTATTTACATGGTCTCACACTCCAGACTGTTAAACACACTATCAGAATTTAAAACCAGCCACTCCACACTCACCTGGTTCTAGAGCTATCTCACTGGGAGGCAGCAAGCAGTCAAATGGGGTAATTCCCTCTCCCCGCTGCTGTCAGTCACCTTAGGGGTCCCTGAAGGATCCATTCTTGGTCATCTTGTGTTCACATTATTCACTAATAGCCTACATACTGCCACTAATGAAGCCATGTTAATACAATACGCCAGTGACTCTACCTTAATTTGTGCAGTCCAAACACTCCACCATCTTCAGGGAATAATACAACAAGCCTTCTCTAAAGTAGAAACCTGGCTATCCAATGGCCAGTTAATACTCAAACCCAACAAAACAAAACTTATCCTGTTTCACCATACGTCCCCTAGACCCCTCTTGCTATTCAAAATCACCTCAGCAAACAATACCATCATTACCCCATCTCCCACACCAAACTCCTGGAATTAGTAATAGACCAAAACATGAACTTTGATCTCCACATAACTCAAACAATCAAAAAAGTCCACAAAAAATGGGTTGCCTGTACAGGAACAAACATTCCTCACAGACAAATCTAAAATCTCCATTGCCAGAACGCACCTTCTTTCCACACTCCTATATGTGTCTCCCATCCTTACTAACCTCAAGAAAACTTACATAAACAAACTAGATAGTTGCTATAATAAAACAGCACCATTCGCTACAGATGCCAGTCCCATCATTGTCACCCTCTCAAAGAACTCTCATGGCTAGAATTCTACAGCCTACTAATTTTTAACCAGCTCTCCACGGCCTACCAAATACTCAACCAACTGAAAAAACACCTGCTCTCAAAGGCCTACTTATTCACTATTCCAGTAACCAGACCCTGTGTTCCAGTAACAAAAAAACTAGTAAACATCAGTAAAAGTAGCAATAATGCTGGTGACTCGCTATACTCAAACAGTATCGCCAAAATCTGGAAAACCCTACCCATTGATATTACCTCCACCTCCAGCACCACAAAGTTTAAGAAACTACTAAAAGATCCCCTAACATCTACCTGACTATGTTCATGTACTAATCCTAGATAACTTTCCCTCACTCAGATATACCCTCTAACTACACTTCTATCCACTCTAAAACTCCTGTAAACTCCTCCACCCTTACCTATATCCCCTTGTCTTCCTCACCTAGATATAACCTCTAACTACAATTCAATCCACTCTATAACTCCTGTAACATCCTCCTCCCTTACCAATATCCCCTTGTCTTCCTCACTCAGATATAACCTCTAACTACATTTCTACCCACTCTATAACTCCAGTAACCACCTCCTCCCTTACCTATATCCCCTTGTCTTCCTCACGCAGGTATAAACTCTTACTACACTTCTATCCATTATATAACTCCTGTAACCACCTCCTCCCTTAACTATATCCCCTTGTCTTCCTCACTCAGATATAACCTCTCACTACACTTCTATCCACTCTATAACTCTTGTAACCTCCTCCTCCCTTACCTATAACCCCCTTGTATTCCTCAATCAGATATAACCTCTAACTACACCTCTATCCAGTCTATAACTCATGTAACCTCCTCCTCCTCCCTTACCTATAGCACCTTGTCTTCCTCACTCAGATATAGACTTTAACTAAACTTTTATCCACTCTATAACTGCTGTAACCCCCTCCTCCCTTACCTATATCCCCTTGTCTTCCTCACTCATATATAACCTCTAACTACACTTCTATCCACTCTACAATTCCTGTAAACTCCTCCTCCCTTACCTATATCCCCTTGTCTTCCTCACTCAGATATAACATCTAACTACACTTCTATCCACTCTAAAACTCCTGTAACCTCCTCCTCCCTTACCTATATCCCCTGTCTTCCTCACTCAGATATAATCTCTAACTACACTTCTATCCACTCTACAACTCCTGTAACCTCCTCCTCCCATACCTATATCCCCTTGTCTTCCTCACTCAGATACAATCTCTAACTACACTTCTATCCACTCAATAATTCCTGTAACCTCCTTCACCCTTACCTATAGCCCCTTGTTTTCCTCACTCAGATATAACCTTTAACTACACCTCTAGCCACTCTATAACTCCTGTAACCTCCTTCACCCTTACCTATAGCCCCTTGTTTTCCTCACTCACATATAAACTTTAACTAAACTTCTACCCACTCTACAACTCCTGTATCCTCCTCTCCCTTACCTATATCCCCTTATCTTCCTCACTCAGATATAAACTCTAACTACACTTCTATCCACTTTATAACTCCTGTAACCTCCTCCTCCCTTACCTATATCCCCTTGTCGTCCTCAGATATAACCTCTAACTACATATCTATCCACTCAATAACTCCTGTAACCTCCTCCTCCATTACCTATATCCCCTTGTCTTCCTCATTCAGATATAACCTCTAACTGCACTTCCATCCACTCTTTAACTCCTGTAACCTCCTTTGCCCCTACCTGTATCCCCTTGTCTTCCTCACTCAGATATTACCTCTAACTACACTTCTATCCACTCTATAACTACTGTAACCTCCTCCTCCCTTACCTATATCCCCTTGTCTTCCTCAGATATAACCTCTACCTACACTTCTATCCACTCTATAGCTCCTGTAACCTCATCTCTTACCTATATCCCCTTGTCTTCCTCACTCAGATATAACCTCTAACTACACTTCTATCCACTCTATAACTCCTGTAACCTCCTCCTCCCCCCTGACCTATATCCCCTTGTCTTCGTCACTGAGATATAACCTCTAACTACACTTCTATCCACTCTATAACTCCTGTAACCTCCTTCTCCCTTACCTATAGCTCCTTGTCTTCCTCATTCAGATATAACCTCTAGCTACACTTCTATCCACTCTATAACTCCTGTAACCTCATCCTACCTTACCTATTTCCCATTGTCTTCCTCAGATATTACCTCTAACTACACTTCTATCCACTCTATAACTCCTGTAACCTCCTCCTCCCTTACCTATACCCCCTTGTCTTCCTCACTCAGATATAACCTCTAACTACATTTATATCCACTTTATAATTCCTGTAACCTCCTCCTCCTTTACCTATATCCCCTTGTCTTCCTCACTCAGATATAACCTCTAATTACACTTCTATCCACTCTATAACTCCTGTAACCTCCTCCTCCCTTACCTATACCCCCTTGTCTTCCTCACTCAGATATAACCTCTAACTACATTTATATCCACTCTATAACTCCTGTAATCTCCTCCTCCTTTACCTCTATCCCTTGGTCTCCCTCACTCAGATATTACCTCTAACTACACTTCTATCCACTCTAAAACTCCTGTAACCTCCTCCTCCCTTACCTATATCCCCTTGTCTTTCTCAACCAGTTATAACCTCTAACTACACTTCTATCCACTCTAAAACTCCTGTAACCTCCTCCTCCCTTACCTATATCCCCTTGTCTTTCTCAACCAGTTATAACCTCTAACTACACTTCTATCCACTCTAAAACTCCTGTAACCTCCTCCTCCCTTACCTATATCCCCTTGTCTTCCTCACCCAGATATAACCTCTCACTACACTTCTATCCACTCTAAAACTCCTGTAACCTCCTCCTCCCTTACCTATACCCCCTTGTCTTCCTCACTCAGATATAACCTCTAACTACATTTATATCCACTCTATAACTCCTGTAACCTCCTCCTCCTTTACCTTTATCTCCTTGTCTTCCTCATTCCGATATATCCTTTAACTACACTTCTATCCACTCTATAACTCCTGTAACCTCATCTTCCTTTACCTATAACCCCTTGTCTTCCTCACTCAGATATAACCTCTAACTACACTTATATCCACTCTATAAGTCCTGTAAGCTCCTTCTCCCTTTCCTATATCCCCTTGTCTTCCTCACAGTTGTAAACTGTATTCTGTCAGATAACATACTAAATGTACTGTAGAGGCTTAAGAAAATCCAAGACATGCTGTACTGTATTTGTACTTTATTTATGTGTTAATCTCATCTCTCATGTATATATTTTTGTTGATTAATCTCTTATGTATATAAATTGCGTTACTGATCTCTGCTAGACTGTAAGTGGATACATATAAGCTGCATACTAAACATTTTCTTTGTTGTACTAGACATGTGTTAGTAAAAATGTACTTTGATGTAGCTTTTCTCCATCTGCCTCTGCTGAAAATGGACACTGCTGTCTACTCGGACCATCACGGTAAACAAATGTTAAATAAATAAATAAAAAAATAAATCAATAAATAAAATCTGCATGCCTACACTTATGGTGAGTCCCTATGTCTGGTTGTTGTGTGGATCCACTAGCAGTAGTCCTCCCAATGATCAATGGCCTCGCACTGTTCAACATGCACTGTGACACCATCCTCTGAATGCATCAACAATTGGACCTCCAGATCTAAGGATACTTCCTGGGAAACATCCATATCAACATCATGGATGAACTCTCCAAACAACTCAAGGTCCTCTGTGGCAGGGGCCATACTACCATGCTGACACATTACGAACAACATCATGGTCACTGGGTCATTGGAAGGGCTGCTGAATGATAAAAACAGTTGATGTGCTACAAGATACAAAGATACAGATCAGGACAATGTATCTACAGCTCATAATGAATATCAAAGACACTTGGCATATTTCACTGATGTTACAAATACAAATGATTTTACTTGCAGTCTACTGTATGTATATTTCACAGAATGCACATACCCTAACTATATATTCTATTAACACAGCAACATACATGAAATATGTGATGCAGAAAAACATAGCAACACACCTGGCAAACACTGATGGGATGTTGTTGCTGATTCACCGTGCTGAACTCCAACTAGTGTAGGGAAAAAAGACATTATGGATCACATGATTCACAATATTTACTAAGTGAACACACTTAAAAATGCTAAATGTGTGATATACACTTACCACTTATACATCCACTTGAGGACTTCTGCTGTTTAGAGGTTATGATTTGTACTGTGAACCCTGCAGTAGGAAAGCAAACAGTTAGGCAGTAGTCATACTATCAGAACTAGTACTGACAACATTGCATACACAACATGATAATATCAGCTGCAAATACTCCCGTGATGGACATTGCAACTGTACACCAGAAAGGGCTGTACTGACAAATATTGACAAGAATGTCAGTCATCATATGTGCTAAACACTGTTGAAGGTTCTGACACATTCACTGTAAGATACCAGTTCTTTCTACATTTGATAATGTGTGGCTTACCCCTCCACTGGCTGTACCTGTAATGTTAAGTGTTATGGAAACAACAATATAACAGTAGACGGCAGTGCCATCACATGAGGTGTTGGCACTAATAAGGTAGTGTGCACAGCAGCAGTATATATATATATATATATAGACACTCACCTGCTGACCCTTGCTGTAGGCCCAGAACAGATGGACCTGTGAATATTAATGTAATAAACATTACAATTGTAGTTGTCCTTCTATATCACTGTTGCAGTATTCTTCATAATACAGTATGAAAAATGCTAAAAAAGATCTTGTGTGTGCTGTTCATCACATTTATGCTCCCTGCACTGAACATAGGGCATAAAAGGGACATACCGATGCAACTACCTAGAACTTCTGCAGAACTGGTTGCTGTATTAAATATTTAGCAAGGCCAGATAAGGGTCCTATTGTTTTTTTTTTTTTTTTTGTTTGTTTTTTAATTTATTGGTCTAAAACACAGGCTCATGAATGGAGGCTTCACAGAGATGAGTTTCTGAACATTGTCCATTGGTGGGTCTTTTTGCCTCACCTCTCAACAGGCAGCTTCATCTTTTCTGTTCTAGAGTGCCATGCCATCTGACATGGATGACAGACACCCTTTCTTTTCCTTGGAAGGGGATGTTTCTTTATGCTTTCTCTCCTGTTCAACGAGTTCCAACAGTCTTGTAGAAGATTCAGTTGGACTCCCCAGAAAACTTGCTAGTGACGTCCTTTTGGCTGAGACAGCACTGGTTCACCCTCTTAATGCATCTGGCCAGGGGCAATCATCACAAGTTATCTCTCCAGTTGAATCTTCTCACACAGGGCAACGGGTCTCTCATCCATCCCCATTTGTCCACTCTGCAACTGACATTGTAGGTGATAGGGTTTTTATCCCCTTCAGATACCTCTTTTCTGAGGATGTGCTCAGGGTTTTACAGGCAAGAAAACTCTCAGTCAGAAGATTTTATATGTTCAAATGGAAAAGATTTTTGTATTTTTTGCTATGCTCATAACCAGGACCCCTTTTTCAGTGGCAGTCCCTTAAGTACTCTCTTATTTGTGTGAGTTGCTGTGGTCTGGCTTGGCCTATTCTACTGAAAAGGCCCATTTGTCAGCCATTTCTGCTTGTCTACCCTTGAATCCTCCTTTGACTTCTCGTTTTGAAGTCAAGCAATTTCTTAAAGGCATCCTGCATATTAATCCTCCAAGAAAACCTATTCCTCCCCCTTGGGACCTTAATTTTGTTTTGGAAAAATTGACTCATGCTCCTTTTGAGCTTGCAGATTCTGCTTCTTCACAGCATTATACCTGGAAGACTGTTCTGTTGCTGGGTGTTACTTCTGCTCAGAGGGTTTCCAAGCTCCAGGCCCTTATGGTCATTCCTCCTTTTTTCTTTTTTCACAAGGACAAAGTGTCCCTCCATAGTAATCCTTTTATGCCCAAGGTAGTAAATGAGCTGTCCTTGAATCAGTCAGTACAACACCCTTCATTTTTTTCTTCTCCTCAGTCTGGTAGTGAGAAGGTCCTGCATACCTTCGATTTTCACAGATAGCTACGATACTATTTGGATAAAACTAGGACAATACATAAGTCTGATACAGCCTTTTTGTTTCTTTTCATCCTAGATCTTTGAGTTTGGCTGTTTCTAAGCAAAACATCTCCTGGATATCTAAATCAATTTTCTTTTGTTATTCTCTTCATGACAAATCTCCATCTACTTCTGTTAGAGCTCATTCGGCTAGGGTTGTTGTCTCTTCTGGTGCCTTCTCCAAGGAGTTGGATACCAATTCCATCATTGAAGCTGCTACTTGGTCTTCAGTGCATACATTTATGAAGCATTATATGTTTGATATGTTTTCTAGTGCCAGAGCAAGTTTTTCTGAAACCATTTTATGTGGATTTGTTGAGGGCTGTTCTAAGCCTTCAACCTCCCATTTTGTTTTGTGAGTTTTTTTACTCTCCCTTTTATTAAGAATGCAGCAACAAGGATACAGAAGGTCATAGTATAACTGTGTAAAATCTTACCATAACAGTAGATACCCTTCTATTCACTGTTTCAGTATTCACACCCTCTCTCCAACATCCTCTTGCTTGTTTGTTCTGAATTTTTTCTTTCTGGATGTGCATGGACTCCTTTGTCCTATGGCAACTACTCTCTTTTGGGGCAATTCAGTTCTAGGTAGCTGTGTCCATATGTCCCTTTTATGCCTATGTTCTGTGTGGGGAGCATAAATGGGATGAAGGGTGCATACAAGATCTTTTTTAGGCTTTTGTTTACTGGCTGAGCATCGGACTGCCGTGGGCAGGACATCCCTTCTCTGTACAGTACTGCAACAGGGAAGAGAAGGACATCTACTGTTATGGTAAGATTCTACATAACTGTACTTTTGCACTTCTCTGTCTGTAACTCAGATCTACTAATACGTGTATTATACCTACAGTAATCTTCCTCGCTTTATGTGAGTGTGTATTTATGGCTCAACTCTGCTGCTATAAATCAAACACAGGAATATAAAAATGTGCTGCTGAAGAAATATGCAGTGAGTGTCAAAATACTCATCCCTGTACTGAACGTAGATACATACGTACATGTCCATCTTGGAACCACAGCTAAAATCCTACTTCCAGGGATTCTTCAATCCCCTCTTGCTGTATGCAGTCAGGCCCAAAAAAATGGTGACGTCATCAGTGGGGGACCACCACTGGTGGCATCGCTCAACCTCACATAATGTGTCACTGTGTTGGCTGCATAAAAAATCATGTCTGAGCAACATCTACAGGCCTAGTGGGATTGGTTGTGACCTCCAGCTGCATTGATCATGTTGATGAAGACCATCCAGATTTCATTTCTCCACAGATTATCTACTGAACAATGTAGGAGTCTCCTTCCATGTTGGCAGAGAGCATCAATGATGATGTCATTTTCCTGGATGGAAAAGTTGCCACTCTTAGGATGGTTGGCCATCCAAAAAACATTGATACGCACATGATAATAATCATAGCTGAGTATATATATATATATATATATATATATATATATATATAATTCTGTAAACAGCATGTGTCAAAATAAATACTATGCATTCCTGTGCAATGCAAAGATCTGTATAACATTATCTGTGATAAATGCTAACGTGACGTAAAAAGTATCAACAATGCCTTCATTCAATATCTCTAAAATCACCATAACTTTCAATATCTGTACAGTTTGCAAAAATACCTCTGAACTGTACAGACTTTCACCGAATGTCTAGATTTTTGTCTCATATTTTGGTGTGCTTTTCATAAAATTGTGGTTTTCTGGCAAATTAGTGGCAAATTATTAAATATTGAAGTTAGAAAATAATGACAGATCGTTGAGTTTCTGACTTCATACCATACCCTTCAGAAAATTCATGGTAATGTAAAATCTGTTTTTCTATCGACTCTTTAAGTTTGTAAAAGCAATATTTAAAAATTGTCCCTTTGTTCCACTTTTATGTATGAGTTTGTCTGATTTCTTGCTCTAAGAGGTTGAGAAGTATGTTTATAACTGGGATTCAAACCCCTAACACTATATATATATATATATATATATATATATATATATATATATATATATATATATATATATATATATATATATCTTGTAGGAAAGTCCAAAGCTAGCAACATCATGCCATCAGTCTTCTTACATTTCGCATTACAATACTACATCCATTAACAATTAAAACATTTATGAAATGCATCGGAATACCTCAAGATCCATAGGCAGTACAGATCCGTAGTAAATTGAGACAGTAGTGATAAGATCAACATCATATACTAAACACACATACTGTTGTAATCTGTAGGTTTCTGTAGTTAGACCACAGAGTACAAGAAATTATCACTAAGAATTGTGGATGATCCATGAATCTTCTTCCATGTACTATTATCATTTGCAGTGGAAATCTGATTATACAACTGCATATAGGACTGAACCAATTTTTTTAGAAGAAAACCATCTGTATGCATAAACATCCAGAAAAAATGAGTACAGGAAATTTTAACAACTTCTGCTAAAATGAACATTTTGATTAAACATAACTTTAAACATGTACCTTTTGAAATGATTAATTTTAACAGATATACTAATTACCACTACAGACGTTCTACCAGTTGCCAATGTACCTCTCACTCAGACTCACACAAAGTGCTCCTTGTGTGTACACAGCTTTAAGTACCATTTGCACCATACACAATTAATGAGGTTAATTAAAATATAGATTTTTGAAATACCATTAATGCATATCTGTGTAAATTGCCGTTATGCTCTAAAACAATCAGATGTATCTCATAACCACCCAATAGGCATCAATAGATGGTACCATGTGTGGCATATGCCCTTTATCTTTCAATAATCTAAGAATATGACATCAACACCACTTTCAAATATTGATTTTGATACATTTACTGATCAAACCATTTTAAACTGTGAACTGAATGGTATCTCAGTCAGAATTTCACTGCTTTTTGTGTTTTTCAGATTTCCAGTAATTGAAAATCATGATAACAACTTTGAGGAGGCTACAATGTGTCATTCCACCCAACTGTACCAATGAAGATATGATTCAGATGTTGATGGTTTATGCCGGATTAGAGCAGAAGATGAGAGCCAGGCCTAGAAGCTTCGCTATGATCAAAGTGTGGAACCAGATTGCAAGGGAGCAATGATGGAAGAAAGTGATCTACAGCTCTGGAGTACGGATTCTTCACCTCTGTGATGATCTGCATTGGAAGGATGCAGTGAAATTTTGAAGGAGGGTCTACAAGGAGCAGAGGCAGCCCAAAGATCCCTACAGTAAGTACTAATATTCTACAAGTTTCTTATTATTCCTATAGATTTTAAAGATATTTATTTGACTCATAAATATCATGCACATTTTTTATAAACATACTTTAACTGCTGTGTGCATTAGCTCATGGGGATAATTCAGTAGGGTTTGTACATACTGTACATTCTGACCTCCTGACTATGGTTTTCATATGCTGTTACTTACTGATATATATATATATATATATATATATATATATATATATATATATATATATATATATATATATATATATATATATATATATATAGATATATAGATATCTATATATATATATATATATATATATATATATATATATATATATAGGTTCATAGGTTCATCGGTTGGTACTAGGCATACCTCTCAACCTGGAAACATCAAAAATCTGGACAAGGCCCATGAAAAATAGGTACACATTTGTACGCTGATTAACAAAAAATTTGCATACATAATTATGTAACCCTGTCCACTCCAGTGGAATTGTGGGATACCAACTTCCAAATGAAAACTGAAGAACAGACAACCAAAATATGGCACCAGTGTCCCCCTGCACCCATTTCAATGCCCAATTACCTGGCTATTTCACCCCATTTACCATAAACACTAATGTGCGCATGCTGCTTTACTAATACAATGATTATTTGGATTTTATTTTTACATTTTACATCCCAATGGACAAACACCAATAGACATCTGCTAAACAAAGCAACACTGTCCTCGCAATGAAAATAGACTTTGCATTAAAACTTCTCTGCCCTTGAAACTCTCATTCATTGAAACAGCATTGAAACCCACACCACATTCAAAGCAAATGCATTTGGCCAGTAGTGGATAAAGATTACCTTTGGGCCATAGCTCTCAACCTCTTTGCACAAAAAACCTGGACAAAGCCAATAATGGGAGAATACAAATTCAGGTCTCACTTCTCACCATAGCTCTTAACTCTTAGCACAAAAAACTGTACAAAGCCAATAATGGGGGAATACAGCTTCAAAATAGGAACAAATTAAAAATACTGATCTAACAAACTTAGAAAATTGCTAGAATAAAAAGGTTGCGTGTTACCATTTATTTTTTGAAGAATATGAAGTCTGGAATTCAAATGCCTGTCATTATTTAATGAATTCAGTCCTGCAGTGATTTGCCACAAAAATCCTGAAAAACCACAGATTTTATGAGGAACAGTCTCAGATCAAAAATATGAGGCACAAATTTACAATTTGTGGTGGCTAGGGACTTTAGGCTTCTCAAACCCTGTACCCAAGGTAAAGGGTTTGAGCCAGAGTACCTCTAGCCACCAGGTGTACTGCAATGGGGGCTTTTTCTCTCACACACACACACACACACACACACACACACACACACACACACACACACACACACACTTAACTCGCATTACTCATAGGTAAAATAAACTTTGTTCTTGATGGCATGCATATACTGTGGTGGTGGTGCTGCTGTAGCGTTGTCGCCTCATAGCAAGACGTTGTCCCATTCGATTCTCAGCTAGAGCATCTTCTGTGTGGAGGCATACGTGAATGGGGCATGCCTTCGTTGAAGGCTGTGCATCGGGGCTGGTAACCCGGTACGTAAACATCCACTACCAATGATTAGCGGACTAAAGTTCCGCTGTGGCGACCCCTAACCGGGAAAAGCCGAAAGACACAAACAAAGTTCTTGATGGCATGCATATAAAGAATGTATCTGTTGTTAAAGAATGACTGCCATTTATGGAGAAAAAAAATAGCAATCAGCAGCTGGTATTAAACGGCATTGCAAACAATTAGTATCAGCATGATCACTCAAGTGAGTGCAATAAAAACTGTCGCTGGAGTCCATTATTGCTTAGTAAAGGGTAACAACTGCTTATCCAAGTTTTTTACAGGTGCCAAGTACTCACTAACTATCTTTCACATTTTTTAAAAGAAAAGCACGATTTACAATATCTTGTTGAAAGACTATTGCCAAAGAAACTTGTAATTACTAATTCATGGACCATTATTTAGTTACTTTTCTGCAGTTTACTCTTCCAGCAGAAATAAATTTGTTTTTGTTAATGCCTTGAATGTCAGGCAGGAAGCTAAATGTCACACGCAGCCTATTTTAAAAATACTCTTGAAAACACCATTTCTTGACACTGTAAAATATTTACCTAGCATTCTTTGTGTCTGGCTAGGGCGGCCATGGTGGTGCAGTGGTTAGCATTGCCGCCTCACAGCAAGAGGTTCTCCGGTTCGATCCCCGGCTGGGGTGCCTTCTGTGCGGAGTCTGCATGTCCTCCCTGTGGTCACGTGGGTTTCCTCCGGGTGCTCCAGTTTCCTCCCACATCCCAAAGACATGCTGCAGGTTGATTGGACACTCTAAATTGGCCCTAGGTGTGCATGTGAGTGTGCCTTCTGTGGAAGGTTGGGCGCCGGGCTGGCAACTCGACACCGTAAAACTCCACTGCCATTCAATGTGCGGACAAGGTGATCCGCTGTGGCGACCCCTGACCGGGAAAAAGCCGAAAGAAGAAGAAGAAGAAGAATTCTTTGTGTCTGGCTGCCTACCTGTTTATGAGTACCTGTATACCACAGTGAACTACTTTTCAATTAAAACTTTTAAACAGTATTTTATCTAAAAGATAAGTAAAAAGAAGCATTGTTATATCAAACCAGCACAATACAGCCTTCAAATATACAATCCAAATTATCTACTCTCTATAGTGTTGTTGATTAGTTTCCTGTGGAATGCCATCTTTAAAACGAAGCTTTACTGGCAAACTTCCAACAGGCCATTTGTACCTGCATGATTCTATATAGTCGGACTGATTTATCAGCTAATGGCACTAAATTCTCATACCCTACAAAGTAATTTTCAGTCATAAAAAGAATCACCTTAAAGAACAGCAGGAAATAAAAGTAAAGTATATGTAATAAAACTGTAGATCTGGAAGAAAAGGTAGAAACAGGGACATTTATATTTTGTGTGAATCATACATTACATAACCATACACATTCCTAGTGAACACACATGCATAAGCACACACACACACACACACACACACACACACACACACACACACACACACACACACACACACACACACACACACACACACATACACTTTCTGAACATACACCCTTTCTGAACATATACCATTTCTAGGTGCTTTACTTCTAAATACATCCAGCCAGGCTCCAGAAACAGTGAGCGAGCGAGCATCTTATCCAGCCAGCGATTGCCTTCTAAATAAATCCAGCCAGTGAGCGTCTTCAAAACAATCCATAATAACTCCAGCGAGTGCCTTCTAATAATGCCAGAAACAGCCAGCCTTCTAAATAAATCCTTTCCGGCTCTGGTGACTTTCCTCTCGCAAAAGCATTTGAACCAGAGCCGGAAATACATGTGCAAGCTCAATTCTGACAGGCTGGTGGAGCTGACATCATCACGCATGCGATGATGTCAGCTCACAAAGCGCGAAAATTTTAAAATAAAAAAAACAAAGTGCGAAAAAGAAATGAAATCGGAAATAAAAGGGTGCCACTCGGGAATCGTGGCACCCCATTATTTGGACCCCAAAACTCGGTAAAAAACGAGTAATTTGGGACAGTTGGGAGGTATGGTACTAGGCTATCAGCCCTAGGGCCTATACAAGCCTAGCCATAACAATTCCCTGGCTGTTTCCTCCCACACAATTTACTTCCCTGTACCCATGTCTAGCAGGGCGACTGACGTGATCCCCAGGGTGAATTTCCTTTCTCCCATCCAATCGTCAAGGTTCCTTTTGAAGAGGACCAAAGAGGCACTCTGCTTGACATGTATGGGCAAATTATTCCAGGGTCTGGGGAGTCTCTGGGTCAGGAACCTATCCCTCCAGCATGTTTTGTTTATTGTGATGACAAGGTTTAGATCCCTGGAGCGTGTGGCTCTGAGGGATTGGGATTTCTTTAAGTGTAGCATGTCCAACAGCTCTGGGTTTGACATGGCCTTGTATGTTAAGCAAAGATTGCCTTTGATTAGACGATATGTGACAGAGTATAGCTGGAGTTTTTTAAGGCGGTCAGTGTGGGGCATCTGCTTTAGGCCTGTGATTCTTTTAGTGAGGTATTTCTGCGGCCTTTCCAGTTGTTGCAGATGTCTTGAGAGGTACATACCAAATGGGGTGTTGTATTCTATAATGGGTCTAATGAGGGATGAGTATATATATATATATATATATATATATATATATATATATATATATATATATGAGTATATATATATATATATATATATATATATATATATATATATATATATATATATATATATATAAAATAACTGAAGGTTTACCATCATAATGTTGATAGGCATATTCCTGAATGTCGAACCATTTCTGTGAATTACATAACAACGACACATCAGAAAGTTAAACAAAACAGTGAACATTGACATTTCTGACTGCTACATACCTGAAGCAAGTGCTACCATGGGTCAAAAAGGGGGAGAGATTTTATGATTTGGAATATCAGTGTTCGCAGTTTTGAGGAGTTGCAGTTCGTTGTTTGGGGAAGTTGTTTTGTTGATGTGCCTGCTGACATTATGATGGCAAACCTAACTGAATAATAACCTTAACTACGTCTTTTGAAGATGTACATATGTTTTACAACATCTAACCACAGAATTTTATATAGCCACTGTCCTCGTGCATCACTGATGCCTATAGCACCTAGGCCAAGGATGACTGCACATTTCATAGTTTTCTGTTATAATCTTACTATTTGAACTAAAGATATCATATAGATACCATGCATTACTTGATGTGGGACTTAGTTTGTGTGAATAGTTCAGTGGACTTTGTACTTAATGCCCTCTTGACTCTGGGTTTGAATCCCATGTTGTTAATTTGTTTAATAATTAAATATTAACTGTAACTATGTCCTTTGAAGCTCTACATATGTTTTACAAAATATAACTACATAATTTCACATAGCCACTGTCCTTGTGTGTCACTGACTCCTACAGCACCTTGACCACGGCTGACTTTGCATTCAGTAGTTTTCCATGATAGTCCCACTGTTTCACATATTGGACCTATACAAGGTGGAAGGCAAACACATATATGACTTATTTACATCATTCTTCCTACATAAGTACATATACATGTTTTAGAATACCAAAAAACAAACAGACTTTTGAAACACAAAAACGGTCACCAAATCAGCGAGCTCCTACCAGCAGCGATTAAAAGGAAATAGTCTTTGCCTTGACAGCAACTCAGTAACGTACTCCACCAATAAAAAGCAGACGGTAACACCAAACCATTGAAAAAACCTTAACGCCAAGTTTATTTCAAATAACAAATGCGTTTTCGCTGAAGTACAACCACAGCTTCTTCAGAGATTTAAAAAAACCCGCCAAGCTGGGTTTTTTATATGCACGTCATAGCTTATATGTAAATCAGATTTTAAAGGGCTATGCTGATTGTTATATATAAAACATTCAGTGACTAAGTCAATGTATGATAACTTAATAAACAATTGACAGTAGTTAAAACACCAATAATAAGATAAAACTACATAAAAGTTTCCTCCTACCCATCAGTTAAAAATAAATGCATTAATACATTTAAACAAATACTGGACAAAATGTGCCGTTATTATCAAATTGTGTCGAGCCTTTCCTGTTGTTTTAACTCGCATGACATCCAAATCTATCCGTTTTTATTAAACATTATTCCTATTAACACTGACTACTTATAACTATTCACAATCCAGTAATTTCTTAAAATTAACCAGTTATCATTCATTGATGAAAATACTTTAAAAACACATTAAGGCCACTACAAGCACTCCATATTGATTGGCCAAATAGTTTTTAGTGACCAAAAATAATCAAAATAGTATTGGAATACTTTACACCAAACCATGTTAGGTGAAATGTGGCTCTTGATGTAGATCAAATAAACAATTACCTATTCTATACCAAAATATCTTAATGTAAGAAGTGAATTCAAAAACACCCAATAGATGTCAATTTAAACCTTACCTATATATACTGTAAAATATAGCCCAATTCATGTTTTTTGTCTTTTGTAACTCTTTAATTTAAGTATACATGTTATATTACAGTGCTCATTCAAGCCAGGGTATGAGAAGGCATCCAACCTCACCTGCCATTCCAATTCTTTATTTTCTAGAAATAGTGAGGTTGGCCCCCCTCTACTTGTACTCAAGACCTGATCAATCGGTATAAATTCAAAACTATGCCCTACGTTTTTAAAAATGTGTTTCGCTAGTGCGTTTTCAATGTTTTGTTTCCTCATTGCATACAATTCTGTCCCTCAGGCGTCTATCAGATTTACCAATATAGAAGGCTGAGCAACAGTTACACGTTGCCAAGTAAATTATGGATTTTGATTCACAATTCAATTTTTTATTGATCACAAATTGTTTACCACGAACATTGAAAACGCTTGTTGCCCTCACCAGATGACAGTGGTTACACTGTCCACATTGGGAAGATCCCTTATGTCTACCAGAAAATGTTGTTCCACTATGCCTCTGTAATAAGGCTTTCAAGCTGTTACCTCTTCTAAGTGTAAACCCAGGTTTACTACCCAATTTTTCCAATAAATGGTGGTTATTGGAAATGAAATACCAATTTTTGTACAAAATATATTGAATAGCCTTGAAATCAGTGCTAAAATTAGTGATAAAATTACAATCAAAGGTGTTTATGTTATTATTCCCGTGAACAGTTGGTTGCCTATAGTCAACCCTTAAAGTTACGTTTACCTCACAATTTGTGGACGTTACTGAATTCAACATCATGTCCACCGTATACTTAGTAGGTAGTAATGGTAAAAAATTCCCCAGTTTTCTTTTAGTAATTATCTCCTGCAATATGTCATCAAACAGTTGTACCGGGTACTCCCTATTGCTGAACATATTTTTTAAAAAGTCACATTCTTCCTGAAATAAAACTTCTGTACTACAGATCCTGGACGCACGAATTAGTTGCCCCTTAAGATATTTTGGTATAGAATAGGTAATTGTTTATTTGATCTACATCAAGAGCCACATTTCACCTAACATGGTTTGGTGTAAAGTATTCCAATACTATTTTGATTATTTTTGGTCACTAAAAACTATTTGGCCAATCAATATGGAGTGCTTGTAGTGGCCTTAATGTGTTTTTAAAGTATTTTCATCAATGAATGATAACTGGTTAATTTTAAGAAATTACTGGATTGTGAATAGTTATAAGTAGTCAGTGTTAATAGGAATAATGTTTAATAAAAACGGATAGTTTTGGATGTCATGCGAGTTAAAACAACAGGAAAGGCTCGACACAATTTGATAACAACGGCACATCTTGTCCAGTATTTGTTTAAATGTATTAAAGTATTTATTTTTAACTGATGGGTAGGAGGAAACTTTTATGTAGTTTTATTTTATTATTGGTGTTTTAACTACTGTCAATTGTTTAGTAAGTTACCATACATTGACTTAGTCACTGAATGTTTTATATATAACAATCAGCATAGCCCTTTAAAACCTGATTTACATATAAGCTATGACGTGCATATATATAAAAAAACCCAGCTTGGCGGGTTTTTTTAAATCTCTGAAGAAGCTGTGGTTGTACTTCAGCGAAAACGCATTTGTTATTTGAAATAAACTAAGGTTTTTTCAATGGTTTGGTGTTACCGTCTGCTTTTTATTGGTGGAGTACGTTATTGAGTTGCTGTTAAGGCAAAGACTATTTCCTTTTAATCGCTGCTGGTAGGAGCTCGCTGATTTGGTGACCGTTTTTACATATACATGTTTATTTAATGTAAAAATGAATGCCTTTATCATTGATTAAATACATTTTTGAGTTATGTTTTGATAACTGTTATGTCTTCACTATGAGAGTTGTTGAAATTGTATACATTTCCTGTATTCTGCTGTTCATTGCTGTATTTCTAAGAAACCCACACAGTACCTGTTTTCTGTAAAAAAAAAAAACCTACTTGAATGTTAGCTCAGCCTGTAAAGCAACTGACCAGCATGTATACATTTTGGTGTGTTGTGAGTTCCAAACCACATAGGGAGACCTGTTGCCTTGGTTAACTTCATTCATATTGCTTTTTTAAAAAAACATTTTGCAATACTTTATATTAACGTTTATGTTGTGCATGGTAACAACTCACTGATCTAGTGTTTGTACAAATAATGATGTAATCCTTAATGGCCTGATAACATCAGTTGTTAAACAACATTTTTTGAAGAGCAGTACCTTGTTTGTTTATGAATAGACTAAGGATGCAGGCCAGCATGCCTACATTTTGTGTGCTGTGTGTTCAAGTCTCGAAAGGGGGCACATATATCTTAAATTGTTATGCTGATTTCTTATACCCATAGCATTCTTTTAGTGAAGCGTTTTATACTTACCGATATTAATGTATAATTTGAACAGTGTTGTGAATTACTCAGGTAGTCATTGAATTCCTGCTGGTGTATCTGTAATCCATAACATTCTGTTAACATTAGCCATTTAACAGTGGGGCCAGTACATCTTGATAAATCCTGCTATATGTCTGAGCAATTTATTAGGCTAATTGTGTATTCTGTTTAAAATGCTATGAAGGATTTTTTGTCATGAAATACTGAAGTCAATAGTAGAACAGACTCAACATCTAATTTTGAGGGACTGTAATGGACACACTAACAGTTGCATTGAAGGGGAGGGAAGATGTATGCATTTAACTAGTGATGTGCAATTTCGCAAGGAATAATTGTCCTTACACATACCTTTTTGTGTCCATAATGTACAGCAACATGCATGGTTCTGATTACAGAATCTGGATGTTACTCACACTGTCTGAGGAATTAGTTATCTCATTTACTTTTTTTTCAGAACACAATGCTGTCTTGAATTTATTTGAAAACAGTTTAGCTACATAAGTGGCACATGTTCATAGTTTGCAATCCTAAGCCCCATTAGGATGATGCAATAAGATTAACTCTTTTCACTTCCTGGAATAGATGCTTTGCAGTTAAGATGTGGTAGGTAGGCAAATATGTTTCAAGGTTAGAGTTTAAATGTAGGTTGAGTATGCATGCTTGAATCTCATGTCCTCCAATCTATGTTCAAAGATAATAACACCTGAATGTTATAATATCAACTAAGTATCATGCTAAACTGATGTTCTGCAGGGTAACAGTCTACAGAGTGTGCTGTGAAATGTTTATCCTTGTTATTTGAGTAATAATTTTTAAGTATTTTTTCTTAACTTCAGATGACAAGGAGTGCACTCAGAACAGAGTGATGTGTGTTGAGCAGATGTAGAGCTTTGAAGAGCAGCAGAGGGAGAAAGGTATGATTAATATTTCACGTATATTATGAAATGAGATGCATATTCCACTCTTCTCAGGCCTTTATTTCTCAAAATTACATGTTTATTGATTAGAAGGCAGGGATACCCATCATGCATCAGTAAAATAAGTGAAATCAGCAAATATTATCTGTCATTACAACTGTGTATAGTGTTGATGTAGTTTGTATTTTTTCATCCATTTTGTCACCACACATTTTTAACAATATATTCACAACCTAAATAACAGTTCATTGTGTATATCTGACACACAGTTTATGAGGTGAATGCTTTAGATAAAAGTGCAAGTGCTGTTTTTATATAATGTGAAGTCTGGCAAACGTATTGTCTGGCTATGTTTTCTGATGTGTTGTGTATAATCTGCTTGTTCAGAGTGAATGGGAGTCTGTAGTGATAGTGTCAGCACTGCTGTTTGCAGACTGTCTGACATGGCCTTCATTTCAGCACTGGTATTGTACTGTACCTGCCTCACCAACATATGTGCATTTATAAAAATAATGTTATACACTAGGTTGTCTGACACTTTATCAGGTACCCATTTTGTAACAGCAGTTCATAAGGAGCACACCCTGCAGGTCAACCTTGGTATTCTTTCTGTCTCCAACCCCCTTTTTTATTTAAAAAAACACTGCTATAGCCAGGGTTGACTGTCACTTGAGTGGGTACCCATTTGATAGCAGCAGGTCGTAATCAGCAAGCATGTTCTAAAATATTTTTTTTGTAAGCCTTCTGATTCTTGATTGTTTCTGAAGAGAATGCACACAGTTGTACACATGCAATACTAATATTAACAGATATATTACATTTTGAAATGTGTACAGTTGTTTGGACTGAAAATATCACATTGTTTTTAGTGTTGACTCATTCTATAGATGTGTGTTCAGCCAACTATCATGCTGCCTGTCTCAGAAGTTTGTCATGTGTTGTGTCTATTGCCCACAATAGTGTCTGTTATCTTTCTCCTCTTTTATACAATAGCATGTTGTGTCCACTCATTATTGAATACAGACAGGAAAATATGTTTGTTGACCATTCATATATTTCATTTGATTTCATTATGTGTGTGTGTGTGTGTGTGTGTGTGTGTGTGTGTGTGTGTGTGTGTGTGTGTGTGTGTGTGTGTGTGTGTGTGTGTGTGCGTGTGTGTGTGTGTATGTGTGCATGTAAAATTGATTAGGAAAGAATAATGTCCTTTTTATGAGTATAACATATAGGGCCATGGGTAACTGTCCATAATGGCTGGGTCTCAATCCCTGAGTATACTGTCATCATAACAATATTGCACTGTACTGATTTTCATGGGAGTGTTCTGCATGGTAGACATTTTGTTTTATTTTCTGTTATGTTTTGCAATTCATCTTTATAGAGCATGGTACCTGAGGACATTTGCCAATGCAAAGACAATTACGTGCACATGCAAGGCTGCTGCCTGAATCATCCAAAGAAGACATTGATGAAGGTGATGATGAATAGCCTGGACCAGTCTCTGCTCAATACATCTTGCCTGCACCCCAGAGGAAAAATTGCCATGGCTGTGATAGCAAAGATTTTCAGGAGGAGATCAGGGAGGTCTTGATAATGTGCTCAGAATACATATGAGGAACATGATGAGGACTTTCTTTGATGAAATGGCACAGGCTATCGAGGATTTGTTCAGGATGATAGCTGATGAGATCATTTGGGAGTCTGATCCACAACCTGAACCATCTGGTTGGTAAGCATTGCCTGTATGCTTCACGTGTGTTCTGCAGCAAACATGGTGATTGAAATTTAATTGATTGGACATTATATGCACTCTTGTGCTTATGTGTTATTATATTGTAACATTTACTTTGGTTTCAATGTGTGCATGACAAACATTAACACATTTCAATGTCCACACACATTCAACTGTCCATACATTGTGGCACCTGACCTGTTGATATTGCTGCAACAGGTAACCTATAAACATATGTCATACTGGGATGACTGACAGACAGCATATGTTATCCATAGTCCAACATTAACAGTGTCATATCTTAGATGTCTGTTTTTCCATAACAGGTATGTGCAACATACAGACATGTCATTCCACATGATTTTGAATGACAGTTGTCATGATGTTACACTATCATGATGTGATGTTGTGTCATGGTTTGACAATACTGCTGTCATATGGGATCATATATGGGTATATCCTCTCTATGTGTAGTCTTTTTTATTTGACAACATCAAACAGCAACGTTATATTAATCTGTACACAAGATTTGCAGACTGCACATTCTTTCACATACATTACAACATGTTTGTTGTATGTAGCATTTCCACATGCAGGATGTACTGACACTGGGTCTATATCATTTTGCCGAAGCAATTACCTGTCAAGCATCTATTCATCAAGCTTAATCCATCAAATGCTAATTCCATTGAACATTCGTTTAAGTGAATTTCTTCCTAGGGGGGAAAACGTCTTGGCCATCATTGGGAATTTACCCCTTTCCCCACTGTAATACCATCTCGGAGTTGATATATTTAGTTGGGGGGTGTGGATGGCTGCCGAAGGTGTGTGGGGCATAGCCCCCCACATGGGGTGGGGCTTTAAATAATGTGTTTTTTGTGACAATTGCTAGATTGGCTGACTGTTTATTTTTTCCCTAGGAAGAAATTTGCTTAAATGAATGTTCAACGGAATTAACATTCAATGGATGAAGTTCGACGAATAGGTGTTTGGCAGGCACTTGCTTCAACAAAACAATATAGACCCACTGATATTGGTTTACATCTTCCATACATACTTGTACACATTATGATTGTACATATGTGCGCACATATTCAGATACATATTGACACAGAAATGTACCTTTGACAAGTGAGCATTCAGCGATGACTGCTGATGTGCTATAATAATGCTCACAGGTGTATTCTTTGCTCTGTAATGAGCAGTGTGGTTGACATATACATGCATTTCTATATCTGACATTTGCTTGACAGTATATGTGTATTTTAAATTACATAATTATGCATGTTGATGTGACATGATTGCACAATACTGTGTATGTGTGTTTTATACATGTACAGTTCTGTGGACATCAGCAGTCCATCTGTCCATTTGACATACATTTTTCATTTGCTTAAATATATGTCTGTGTGTTTTCTACAGCACCCTATGTGCTTTCTACATGCATTTGCATTGTGTCAACTTAATGTGACCTGCTTTATCATGATGTGGTCCCAGGTTGTCTACCTCCCTACCACGTTAATATGCTCCTAGCATTTATTGCAGGTATGTTTGCCTTTGTTAAAACTACTGTCCATTGCCATTTATTAATTTGAGACAGGGAACATGTGCTAAATGTATGGTCATTTTAAAGTGTGGGACATGTGGACACAAGCTGCTGGCTAATGCTTGCAATATGTCCTTGTTCTCATTCTACTTGTATGTTACCCAGTGTAGTTTTTTCACATCCATGTGCACAACCTGCTATATTCATTATTCTGTTCTGTTATATTTTTAAACATATTATTACATGCCATTGGTGTGTATATGTATATTGACCTTGATTTCATGTACATTGCATTATGACACTAACACCCATACATACACATGTACACCTGTGTGTTGCCTTTGACATAGCATATGTGTGTAACATGCACACCTTTAGTTGTGTATACCTACTCGTGTATGTCATAGCCTTGGCTGATCTTCTGCAGTACTTCTGTTTGGCACTGCACTTTGTTGCTTGTGTTTCACATGCATGGTCGTAGGTTTGTTTATGTCCTCTGGAGAAATATGCCGTTGCTTGACCTTCATTTGCTCATCTGTGATGTGGCTTGTCTAACACCTGTGCTGCTGATGGACTAATTGAATATATGTATATTTATCCAATGTGTACTGTGATCCTACCTTATTACCATGGAACACACATTTACCATTGATCATACACAACCAGGTATGACTGTCACACAGTTTGCAGCATGTGCCGACATGATAGTGTATAGGTAGCTTTGCTTTTTCTGCATTTCACCATGTCTGGTATGCAACCCCACCCTGTCTGATACCTTTCCATTTTCAATGTTGTGCAGTGTGGTGTCTGAGTAACTTATCTGTCTATACTGTTTTTGAGCATCCTTTGTCTGTCTTGTGTTGTGTTATTTGTTCTGTGGGTATACCTGCTGTGCTTACCCTCACCTCCTCTCTCCCTATGTTTACCTTTCCTTCTATTCTTAAAAAATGGGACCTATGCCCCTCTGACTTTTTTCCCTCAGATTTTCCTGTTCCAACATTCCTCATTTGTTCCTCTTCTTCACCCATACCACACATCTTTTTTTCTATTCCCCATTTTCCTTTGGTGTGTGCATTATATGTGCTCACCACACAGGTCCTGAACCCAGTCTTAACAACTGTTAGCTATGGTGATGTGGCCATAAATTACCTTTGCCTATATATATATATATATATTTTTTTTTTAAATTAGGAAATTTATGGTTCCCATTGGAATACATAAACGCAAGCCAATATTTTTTAATTATACATGTATTATGTAGAGGTGGTGCTGCGGTAGCATTGTCGCCTCACAGTAAGACGTTGTCCTGTTCGATTCTTAGCTAGAGCGTCTTCTGTGTGGAGACATGCGTGAATGGGCGTACCTTCATTGAGGGTTGTGCTTCAGGGCTGGCAACACGGCACATAAATATCTACTGCCAATCATTAGCGGACTGGAGTTACGCTGTGGCGACCCCTAACCAGGAAAAGCCAAAAGGCACAACAACAACAACAACAAAAACATGTATTATGTAGATATCCATATTTATCTCTGATTTTAATATAATGAGTGATGTGAATGTATATATGTATTACAAATAGTCTTTCAGCTTTGAAACACATATTATAAGTTTGTGGATGGCATACAGACAGATCCGTGATTTCCTAATAGGTTTCTGTGTGTACTCCTGCAAATGTATGTTCTGTTTGCCATGCGGATTACTTTGCGATACTTGTCATTTTTAATGTGTTTGTGGGGTTTTGTTGGTTATTACTATGGAGTCAATAATATTCTGTCATTGCCCATAACCTTACTGTACAGAATTTGTTATCTTTCTAAACAACTATTGGGATTCTTAATTTGTGATGTCTTTCCATTTGTTTGATAACGTACAATGTTATTGGACAACCATATTTTATAATTATGGATTACTTGAGCATTTCTATAGTGCGATGTTGGAAATGTAGTACTCCATTGTGTACTGAGGTATTCTGAGTTTCTTGTTGTACATTAGCATATCACAATGTTATCTGCAATTTTCTTTACTGATATTAGTGTAATGCAGTGGATTCCATGAGGTTTACAGAATTTGGCCCTATATGTTCTATCAACTAAATTTTTAGATGAAATATTTAGCAAATTTTGTAGTTTATCATTTTCCAGCAGCAATTCTTACAAAACATTAACTCTGTTTTCTAATGACAGTTTCAGTATATTACTTAAAATATTCATATTATATTTTTAGGAAAAAAGCATGGATAGCAATCCTTATATAGAACATTGCTTATAATGCATGAAAAAATAATAGGTATTAGAACAAGTAGGCAGCACGTTCTCAAAAAATGTATGCATCTGCATGTGTAAATAATAAAATATAGACACTATTCTTTTCCTCATAAATAAATAGAGCTGCTTTCATAAGTGCATAATAATATGACACCAATATCTATAATGAGTTTGTTAGCCTAAAAATAACTGTCAAATTTGTAAGATTATTGAGAACCATATGCCAAAAAAACAAAGCAAACAAATGGTTAGGCAGTCCTGCTAGAAGTATCTAATAACACAGGCCCAAGTCACTGACATAGTCTAGTATTTTCTAGCAAATACTAAGAAAAATATGATAAACCTCTTAGCTGCAGAATGTGCTTAGCTGCTAGTTTATGTATAGAGGTAAACATACAACTTCCTCTTCATGAAAAGTGTGCTACTGCAAATGATTGTAAACATGAGGAGTGAGGAAGGTAAGCATAAATCTAGTGACAAAAATATATTTGATTTATTTACATCATTTTTGTGTATCAAAAAGGTTTTACTGTTTTTCATGAAATGTTCAGAAATATTTAATTTTTTGCTAAAATGGATTTATATTGTATTCTTTGTCTAAAGCACTATATTAAGATTCAGTGTTGATGTTTTCCACCCAAGCGTTTAGTAAGCAGCAAATTCTTAGCCTTCCTTGCTTTCTGAGTAGTTCTTCTAAGTCAGAAACTGGACTAGAGATTTTTTTTTTCCAAACAGGTTTATTTTGCATCAAGATTAACACTTTCATCAGAAGAATTTATCAGAGCTTGGTTATAGTTAAGCAATTCTCTTGTTTATGTGCACAGAAATCATGGTCTAGGTGGGAGTTGTTATGCAAATTAAAAGACAATTCTGATTGGTTATTTAAATTGTGGAGCTGCAACCAATTAATCAGGAGATAGTGACATCCTCATTTGCATGTAATTCAGTGACTGGATCCAGATCTCTGTGCAACGTTGTTTTGCTTCTACAAAGTTGGTACTGTGCTCCCCTAGAAACATTTCAGTTCCATTTCATAATTAAACACATAGTTCCCCATCACAACAATAATAAATAACTTTAACCATCAACAGATTGCACAAAAAGCTTTTAGAAATCAGAAATAATAATAATACTTATTTTAAAAAGTGTGGCTAAATCCTTAAGCTTAGATAAGGCTTATTTTATTACAAAAATGTCCTGCACTAAACACATTGCAGTATAAAGGCCAGGTTTTACCAATTAGGGGAAATATGCTTAAAGGCGTACATAACATGTTTAAATACAGTATTTTGAAGTTATAATAGGATTAATTGTGATATGTTATTACAATAAGGATGCTGCAACCTATCACTTTTATTTTTTAAACTTAGAGCTGCATTTGGCATGATCTTTCCCCCAAAGTTAGTCATTCTTGCTGTCGGGATAAATTGCAGTAATTTAACTTCATTTTGTCAAATAACAAGAAAGTTAGGTTTCCCAGAGGATCGTGGTAATACTCCATACAGACACACATCATCCAAAATGTTAATAGACCTCAGTTTATGATTGAATGACAATTCTATAAATGATTTCCTCCTCTGATCATACTGCATAATTATCATTATAAGCTTAAGTAGGTTAACCAAAAAGTGGTACTTCCAAAACAAAGATAGCAATATGAAAACAGTCAACTCTTTACAGATCCATACAGAAGGAAGCAGTCAATTCTAGAATATTAAATCATCTTAAAGATATAGCAAGAAGGAAAAAGTATGCATGAAACAGTAAGAAGTAACAAAGAATAAAAGGAATGGCAGGGAATAACGAGAGATAACAAGAGGTAATAGGTGTAGGTAGTTTAGGTGTTCCCTCAAGATTTTCAAGATTAAATTTCAGGGCACATAATTACATATCTTGAACTTGTCTATACACAAAGGTGTAAAAGCTGAACATTTGGACATCGACACATTAATAGAGGTTTTTAATTTCTCCAAGTTTTTTGGGTTTCTAATACCATGATGGGAATGGAAACCATTCCTAAGTCAAAGTATGATTAAAGTTCATAAAATTAGTATTGTTTCAATCTTTGATGTTAACCAGAAGTGCTCCCACAATGTGGCCAGTAATGACAACTTCTGCAAATCTTATGGAGTTATATGTATCAATAACATATCTAAGTACGATTGTAAATTCTTTTTTTATAAGACCGTTGCTCCTACAACTATTGGAACATAGTCCACTATTGTAGATCGCCAATATCAACCTTTCATATTTTTGTTTAAATTCACCTCTCCTTAACCATTCCTGTGTTTGAGCCTGATCAACATGAGGTTGCTCCAAGAGTTCTCTATGCTTGCACTATATTTATGCATTTTCCACATTTCTTGCCTTCTCATCCAATCTTCACCTTATATTCTTTCTTTTGATTTTGGCACATTCAGTTGTTGCCTGAGTTTATATATTTTAGTTTGATTTCCATTCCTGCTTGATGCCAATATGCTTCAGCTAAACTAAGCAGGGAAGTCATCTTAGACTTATTCATCTCATGTTTCAAAACATTCACTATATTTGGGCCTTGCGAGGTCAGCTGATATGTATGTAGTCCCACGACTGCAGATCTATACATGCAATCAATTTCAAGGAGGCCCATCCCTCCTTCAAAACAGGGAATATATAGTCTTGGTATACACTGACTTTTATTAATCATTTGATGAGCAAGAAGCATCTTTCTTGTTTTCCTTTCCAACCTATCCAACATCTTTTAGGGTCAGTAAGTCACCCCAAAACTGTAAGTTAGGATAGGAAGAGCAAATTGGTTTATAGCTTGGGCTTTGCTCTTAGTTATCAACCCTGACTTCAGTATTAATTTTAGTCTTTTAAAATATTCCTTACTAAGTTTTATTTGCATATGTTCATGTTTTACTGTTTATCCTTCATCAAATCCCAACTATTTATACACTCCCTCTTGCTCAGATTCTTTTATATCATATTCCTGTCCCAAACTGATGTTTTCTTGGTGCTGTAGCTTTCCTGCTTTAAAAGTTGCTTTTTTCCATTTATCAATTCCAAATGATATTCTTATATCATCTTGAAAAATTTAAACCGCTTGCAATCATGCCTTCAGTTTCTCATCTGATGAGATATACTGTTTTAACTTATCTACAAAAATAAGATGATGTCTTTAAACTTTGTTGTTTTCTGGGAGCCAAGTTGTAGACATGACCTAATCTGTTAATTAGAAAGCTTATTGGGTTAAGGGCAAGACAAAAAAGCAGCAGTGACAGAGGGTCACCCAGGAATATCCCCCTTTGAATTTTTATCTCTAGAATAATAATCTGTCCTTTATCATGGCTTAACTGCAAAGTGTTTTGCCACTCATTCATGGGTGCTGTAATGTAATCAATTAGTGTAGGGTGTATTTTATTCTTTTTTAAGCACTCTTTTATCCATAAATGTGGGGTACTGTCAAATTCTTTTTTGTAGTCTATCCATGTCGTACTTAGATTCTTTCCCTTTTTTACAGTTCTCCACTATGACTTTATTTAACAACAAATGATACTTTGTTTCATATGACTTTCTTTTATTGCCCTTTTGTTCTATTGCCATGATTGAGTTTTGTTCTAAATGACTACAAACTCCAGTGATTAGTTTATACATCATCAGAAGGCAAGTTATAGGGCTATAGTTTTTAGGGTTTTCTCTAAAGTAGGAGTATTGTTGTTCCTGTTGTTAACCAGGTTGATGTCTGTTCAGTGGTGTGCATATAAATAGCTCTTAGTCATGGCTAAATCTACATGTAAAGATTTTAATACTTTTAGTCATAAGTTAGGTACCGCATATGGGCCTGAGGTTTTCCATTTAGGAGTTTTTCTTAAGTTTGTTTCAATCTTTCTCTTGCTGTTACTTCATCCCATTTCATATCCTGTACCTTTAAACTTCTTATTCTTTCTTTTACTTCTACGCCGCATTCAGCATCTTTGTTATGTTCCACAGGTTCTTCATAAATACTTCTCCAAAATGTATCTACTTCTTCTTTTTCTTGTGGTGTTTTGACTCCTTTTGCCATATTTCCCAATTCTCTATAAAACTTTTTTGGGTCATCAATAAATTGCTTATTTTGCACTTTTCCTTTATATTTATCTACATATCTTCGAAGTTTTTCTGCCTCTGCTGATATTTTTAGTTTATTGTTTGTAGCAGTGCATGGTAGATCCTCATCTTTTCTTTTGGTGTGCATTGCTTTTATCACTTCTGTCTTTCTGAGTATCTTTGTTGCTCTGTTCTCTCTTCTATATTCTATATTCTTCTAACAGTGACACCTCTTGTCTTAATTGCTTTATAGTTTTCTCTATTCGATACTTCCATGATGACATTTGATTTATCCCCTTCCTTTCCCTTACTGTACTGTGTTTCTGTAGTAAGACTTTATCTGTTATTAATTTAGCTGCACAGTAATATATCCTATTGACTTCTGTTAAATCACATAAATCTTTATGAACATTCATAATTACTGTGTTCATTTCTTTTATCAACCTTCTAACTTTTTGGGTTTTATTGATGTTCTGTAGTCTGTTTCTTTTATGGATCTTAATATGCCTGTCCATCTCTATGAAATCAAGCAGTTCTTCTCTTAGAACATTTTCCTTTAAACTGAGGGCACATCCTATGTCCTCCATTTCTTGCGGGCATGCTATAAAAAGTTCCATAGCATCTTCCTGTAACATATTCTCTTCAGTTTCATCCCGTGTCATCCATTGCTCTTTCATATGGGAACCCACTGGCCTATCATTCCACAACATTGACTGTGTCAGGATTGCCACCGTCTCCTGCTCATTCCCTTGCTGTGCAACTCCAGCTGATATTTTTACTGGCTTCCTATGGAAGGCTCCAAAGATCAGATATTTCACACTCCTCTGGTTTCTCCTTAACTTCGGGATCTGTTGCTGTATTCTGCTGTGATGTTATAAAAGTTAGATTTTCTATACTAAATCCATAACCCCAGTTTCTGTTTCTTTAACTTCTCCATTGCTGATCCTTTTTTCTACTTTTCCTCTTTGTTTTCTTATTTTTTGTATTGTAAACTTTTCCATATCCAGATGCCTTTGTCTGTATTTCTCTTCAGATATCTTTGGTGCTGCTCTTTTTGTATTAATTAGTATTGCTTTCTCCTTTGGATAAATATTGCACCATACTAAATCTCTTTCTCTTTCATACATCCACATTTCATCTTCAGATGTCTCCTGATCTTCCTTTTTCTCCTTTTCTGGGGGACTTGTTGTTCCATCATGCTGGGATCAGGAGCGGCCTTAGGTCAACTGGTACCCTAGGCAAAAGAGCTCCACAGTGCCCCCACCATGCCACCTGGTGCCCCCACTGTGGTCTACCTGCGCCAAATAAATATTGGAAAGGCCCCCCCTGCTACAGCCATGCCCTAGGTGGCTGCCTAGTTGGCCTATGCCTAAAGCCGGCTATGGCAGAGATATAACCTGTGCTTGACTTTCTATGCTAAATCCTTCACTTTGCATGTATTCCATAGCTTCAACTTCTATTTTTTAAAACTTCTACTTTACTAATCTTCTGTTCTACATTCACTCTTTGTGATCTTATTTTTTGTATTGTGCAATTTTCCATATCTGGATGTCTTTACCGGTATTTCTCTTCAAAAAAAACGTTGGGGCTGATTTTTTTGTATTGATTCTTTTTGGCTTTCTCCTTTGCATAAATATGGCACCATATCAGATCTCTCTTTTTCCCATGTCCATATTTATTTTTTATAACTTGCAAAATCTCTTGATTTTGTTCTTTAATTTTCACATTTCCTCAGTGACATCTTTTTCCAAATGGTCCAATGTTTCTTGGTCTATATCATGGTTTTCATTAATCTGTTGTATTCATGAACACAAATCTCTATTTGAAGCTTCTGACAGTTTTTCTTGTGCAAGTATTTTTCTTTCCTCTATTTTCTCTCTTGATCTTTTTATATATATTCTGTTTGGAAAGTCTGGGTTTCTTGCATAATAGTAACAATGCATAATTTCTTTATTATCCTCAATATTCCACTCTATCGTCTTTATGGCTCTTTTTTGGGCAACAGTTTTTGTGACTAATGTGGACTCCTCCTTTCTTCTACAACAGGGGGGCTATCCTCCTCCTGGGCCTGGCCTAGTCTCATTGTAAGAATGATTCCGTGTCTTGAGGATTCCGCACTGTCATTTTTTTCCAGTCTTGGCACCAGTGTATCTACCAGGATTGAGCACTTTTTTATCCTGGGACTAATACACTCAGCTATCTTTTTTTATTTTTAATGTACTTTTGCCCATGATATATGCTATATAAAATACAGTCTATATATCATTGTCATCTTGGTGAGATTTTGAGACAAACAGGGTCCACCTTATGAAGGTACTCACCAAGACTTGAGGGTAGATTCAATTCCAGCAGTACTACTCTCCTTTGCTTGCTGATTTATCATCTCTCCATTTGGACCCTACAGAGCTTCCATGTGATGAGTCTGATATCTCTATAGTCTTAATAGTCTTCAACTGATGTATTTCCCTCTAAGATCAGCCAAAAGGTTGTTCTCCTTGACATTTCCATGATTGGTTCCTTAAACAAATTAAATAAAACCAGATCACATATCATTAGAAACCCCTGTTCAAATATCATGTGCCATTTTTCTTCAACTACCTTCCAAAAGGAAGCCAAGAGTAAGGAGCTCCAGGAAATGTTGAATCAAATCTTTTCAAGTTAAATGAAACATCTTGACACCTAGCAAGTACCATCAGAAAAAGGGAAACTATCTTTACATGCAGCAAAAATGCTGTATGAAAATTCTTTCATTCAAATGGTCTCTATCCCATCAAAGAAGTAATTAATTTTGCTGAGGCTAAGATTTTTACCTACATCATCATCTGCCGAATTTCTGTTTATTTCCTTCATGAAACAGGATTAAGGACATGGATTTAGATCCTAAAAGTAATTGTTTAGTAACACAGAAATCTTAGATATGTACATGTCCTGTGAGTTGTTCTTGCTATGTATTTTTCAATATGCACAGTACTAGACTTTGTATGTACACCAATCTTGGTTAAGCTGCCATTCATTTAATAAATAACACAGAGGTATAACTGTCTGTAGAATATACCTTATATACCCTTCTTTCCCTACCCATATGAAGCAGACAGTGTTCTAAAAGCTAAAACACTTTATTATCTATTAGACCTGACAAGAGGTTGTCTAGCCTTTGAAAGAGAATGACTACTGCCACAGACATTAGGGCTGCCTAGGAGATTAAACTTTATTAGCTTAAGTACCCTTCAGCTATCAATAATACACAGCATTGCCAAGTCTCACCAGAGCTATTTTGTTTGCTTCTTGCTGGGTGAAAGTTAGAATACCCTAGGCTTCATTTTTAACTTCAGATTTTGTTTATTTATTTATTTATTTATTTATTTTTGTTTGTTTTGTTTTGCTTCTCTGTGCTTAGGTTTCCTCTAGGTTTCCAAAGTTTTACTTTAAACTTTTTTAGTTGTAATTTTTATTCTTATATCAAGTATAGACCAACCCCTACAACAGAACATCCATTCTATACTCATGCCAGTAAGGGGGAAAGTCACTCTTGCAGACAGGCAACCAAGATCCTTTATTGTTTGAGACACACTCACACACACATACACACACACACACACACACACACACACACACACACACACACACACACACACACACACACACACACACACACACACATACACTATACCTACAGATGCTCACTATTCCTAAAACAACTTAATAAAATCATGTGTAACAGCTTAAATTGCACTTACTTGAACAATGCTTATCTTCCAAGGAAATCAGAGTGCACCCTAGTTCTTCTTCTACTTCTCCCAAATAATTTACAGTATTGGGACTTCCCTAACTGTCTTTCGGCTTTTCCCGGTAAGGGTCGCCACAGTGGAACTGCGGTCCGCTAATGATTGGCAGTGAATTTGTACGGTGTCGAGTTGCCAACCAGATGCCCAGCCTTCAAGGAAGGCACACCCACACATGCATGCACCTACCTGTATGTCTTTAAATTCCCTACTATCCTAAAATAATAAAACCATCATCCTATAAATATTTGCTTATTAAGACCTTCCTCTCTCTGCTTCCACAAATGGATAAATGTGTACTACAACCTACACATCGTCAGTGGGTTCTACTTAATCCTCTGGTTGTGTTGAAGTGAGACAGACATATAGGAAAGCTGTGTCAAGATTTACATCTGTCGTTTCTTTTGAGAAATTGACAGTAGTCATGTAGGGGACTAAGGAATGCAGGGAACCTGTATATTCTCAAGTCTGGATAATTGGCCCTTATCTGCTGTATAGTGAATCTTGCAAAAGTCATCAGCTGGCATAATGGTTATGGTCTTTGCCTTCCATGTGCAAGGTGCAATGTTTGATCCTGATGTCTAGCACATGCCTGTGTGCAGTTTATATATTTGGTGTGGCACAGTAGTGCAGCAGTTACTGTTGTCACCTCATAGCAAGAGGTTCTCTGGTTTGATTCTCGTCTGGTGTGCCTTCTGTGTGGAGTCTGCATGTCCTCCCTACATTCCCGTGGGCTTCCTCCACATGCTCTGGTTTCCTTCCACATTCCAAAGATGCCTCTGGAGCATTTCTTCTTGGGCCTCTGCTGAAAATGGATTCTGTTCCAGTCATACTTTCCCAGTAAACAAATGTTAAATAAATAAATAAAAATCAGTTGTTGGTACTTGTCACTTGTCAACTGGACACTAAACATTGCCATTCATGACTGCCCCAGAATTAAGTCTGCTCTACAGGTTCAGGTTTTCGATATTATGATTTCCAGAATTTCTTTAACTTAGCAGTCACTAAAGACTATGTTTAATTGTTCTGCCACACCAATGATACCTTATGCTAGTCTTCACATAAGAAATGTTTCTTTGGATAGTCAAGGTCCAGTGGTCTCAGAGATCAGCCCTATGTCCAATCTGATCATATGCCAAAACCCTGAAGACAGTAACTTCAGAATTGATTATGACATGGATCTCTTCTGCACTGTGCTAACATCCACAGGTAACTCAGATTTTATGTTAAGTGGACTAATGCTAGTCACGAAGATTGACAGATTCATATAATTTTTTAAGATGAATCAGGAACAGAAATGATTCAAACTTACTGTGTGTAAATATTTTATCATAGTGTCAATGCAAACATCACTTTGGTTGTGCTGCAGCCTGATCTGAATCTGAACTGTACATCTCCCATCTTATTTTCTACTGCTCTGAGTATTCATTTATCAGTCACCATTTCTGCAACTTTTATACAGAATGACAGGAGTTTGATATGTCTGTACTGCCCACAGCTGTGAATGTCCCCTTTGATCGTGTACACTGACACTAGTATGCTTATTCTCCAGTCATCTGGGATATGCTTTTCTCTCCATACTGCTATGAATACCCTTAGGTGTCATGTCTCCCCTAACTCAGCCAACATTTTGATAATATCTATTGTGACCTCATCTGGGAATATTAAAATAATCTAAAGTGTCAGGGATTGTCTAGCCAGCAGTACCAGCAAGTAGGTAAGCAGTTCTGACTTGCCCCCAGTTTTGTTTAAATAAAGTATAATTCCCACCCTGTCAAATCTAAAGAAACAGACCCTACTAGATCTGATTAATTGCCAAACTTCAAGGCTTACAGCAGGCATTGTTTACCAAATACAGACTGTTTCAGCAGCATATAGACATTTCTCAAAAATAAAAACATATATGTGAAGTATGTAGAACCACAATCCAAGGAAAAAAGCCAGTGATTACCCTCAGTATGTATTAAAACACTCACTGAACAGCACGCAATTAAATAAAATGTTCAGCAAATGCTCTGCCTTGTAGTAAAATGCAGTCCACGAAAAACAGACACAATAATTATTTCTCTAGTGCCTCGGCTAAAAGCCTTTCCAGAGTATATTTTTTAGTTCTAGCATCATGCCGTATATATCCTGCATTCAATTAGCACTAACTTAATTAAATCCACTTAATTCCAGTGTTAATTAAAGAAAACACTTCCAGTGGCATTCTCTGTTTAACTCTGTTGGTGCTAAAGTATTGAACTTTAAAAGTATAACGGATTCCATTTTCCATAACTTACTTTTTATATTTAAACCATAATCTAATTTAACCTGTCCTAAAACCATTGCTTCTAAACTACTTGTATCACTATTATGCACTTCTTTATGATGCAGGGCTACTGGATTTTCTTCCTTATTTTTTCTGATGTCCCTCAGATGTTCTTTTAGCCTGTCCACAAATGATCTTTTGCTTTCTCCTATGTACACTTTATTACAGGGACACTTTCATCCCTAGACTATTCTTCTACTGTCACAAGAGTATACACCTTTGGTGGTAGATTTCTTCCCATTAATTCTATCAACACTTTTTACAATATACTTGCAACAGCAACACTCTCCACATGGGAAGGTTCCTGTGTGGAAATCCCTAAAGTTACATCCACAACAGGGAGCTGGAATCCCCCATGGACTATGAAATCCTTTAAATGTCTTCCTGTAGTGTACGAAAACATGAGAAATCTACTTTCTTTTACATTAAAATATCTACTTTTTTCTAGAATATTCCAATGATACTTCACTAATTGCCTAAATTGTTCTGAAAACACCGTGTATTTAGTGACAAAAGCTAAATTATTCCTGTCATGTTCCTTAGTATTGGAACCTATATTCCCACACACCTTTTTACCCGTCATTACTTTCTCTCCACATTGTTCTTCTAATTACACATCATATCCCTTTTCTACAAACATTTTATCTGCTTTATTTATTTCCCTAACACTTTCCTGCGTATCACTGCACAATCTCTTTATTCTCAAAAATTCCACATAGGGGATAGATTTAATTGTGTGAGGTGGGTGGCAACTATCTCCTTATAACATATAGTTGTTCTCATCAAATCTTAGATGTATTCCAGTTTGAATTCTGTTATTACATCCTTTTAACTCTAAATCCAGAAAATGCACTCTTGTTCCTTTCTGTATTCCATCAAACTTAATATTATAACAATTATTGTCTATTTCCTGCAGAAAAATTCTGCTTCGTTCCACCCTCCTTCACAAATAAAAATCAAGTCATCAATAAATCTATAATATTGGTGAACATGTCTATTATAGAAAATCTTGTTATATGTGCATTTACTTTCAAACATACCCATAAAGAGGTTAGCATACATAGGGTCAAACCTGCCCCCCATGGCTGTTCCTTTAAGTTGTCTATATAAACCTCCATTGAATTCAAAAATATTATGGGTTAAGCAAAAATTCACCAATTCTGACACAAAATGTGTCCTAGGGGTATCCTTGAAGAAGTAAAACAAAGCCTCTAAGCCATGTATATGTTCTATACTCGTATACAGGCTAACTACATCCATAGCAAGGAAGAACATGTTCTCCCTCCACTCAAGCCCTTTAATTCTTTCCAAAAAGTCAAACAAGTCTTTTATGTAAGAAGGACATTTCTCTTCCTCCACCCTAAGGTAGGTGTGCAAAAATAAAGCCAAATTATGTGTGAGGTATCCACAGGCTGAAACTATAGGCCATCCTTGTGGATCTACGATGTTTTTATGGATTTTGGGAACACAGAAAAAATAAGCCATTGAATTTTCTTTTACTGTAAACCTTTTATGCACATCTTCATGGGAGTATTTCAACCTTAACCCTTTCATTACCAACTCTTTATACATTGCTATTGCTTCTAAAAAAATATCTACTTGCACTGATGTATACACTTCCTATCATCTAAATATTTGTAGCACATCTTCAAATACTGTGCACAATTTAATACTACTAATTTACCACCCATATATTATGGTTTAAAAACAAGCTTTCTATCCTGACTTAATTTTTAAAGGCTGGACATTCTGCGTTAGTTAAATTGTATTTACGATCCACCTTCAACCTATTCATTTTTTCACATTCTTTTTCCATTGTAAATTGTAATGCATGTGAAAACTGTTGAATGATTTCATCTTTACAACCAGGCATTAAGTCACTTTTATATATTACATTCTCTGTATGCAGTTTACAATAAGCATCCATTTCAAGATCTGATGCACATGAGTAAAAACATTCCTCACTAGTTAAAGAATCACTTTCTACATTAATATTATTTTTACAATTGCCATTCTGAGCAAAAAGCACTTTCAAATTCAGTTTTCTAACAAATCTGAATACATCACATTTCAACTCATATGCTCTAGGAAACACCGTAGGTATATTCTTCAAACCCTTGTTTAACACAGTTATGTCTGTAGTAGTCAAAGTACAATTGGACAAATTTACTACATAATCCCGTTGATAATCAGCATTTACATTAATGCCACCTGCCTCTTTTGACTGTCCTAGACTTGTACTGGGATTCCCCATAATAATCATGTCCATAGTTGTTTCTCGACCTCTTTCTGTTATTATTCCTCCCTGACTCATGAAAAGTCTCTTTTAAATATTGCAGATGCCTGGCTTCTGGCATCACCAGATAATGATTCTCCTCCTCACTGTCCCCTGCAACAAATAAGGAATCACTGCCCACCGTAGAAACATAGCCATTAGTATTTTTCCTTCCTTCTTGCTGAAATCGTACGCTCCTATCGAGTCTGTGGTGATATATATGTGAAGTATTTCAGTCTTCTATCATATTAAAGTGCAGAAAATGTTTATGACTTACACCTAATGTGGGAGACCATGATTTCTCCTTTTATTGGTTGGGCAACAGTAAATGTGAGGGTATGTCAGCAAGAGGTGAACTACCTGAATTGTGGTCTGAGTCATAAATCATGGTGTACATATTAGATAGATATGCACTGTGTGTGTGTGTGTGTGTGTGTGTGTGTGTGTGTGTGTGTGTGTGTGTGTGTGTGTGTGTGTGTGTGTGTGTGTGTGTGTGTGTGTGTGTGTGTGTGTGTGTGTGTGTGTGTGTGTGTCTGTGCATCTGTGTGAATTAATGCAAAATTACTAACTCCCACTGCAAAGTTGGAAGACATATAAAAACTGTTTCAATTATGAAGTAAAAGCTGTAGAACCATGTTCTTGTATGAATAATTGATTCCTGGTGTGGCACAATTAGGAGAAAATGACCCTCAGTGCTGCATACACTTCAGATGGAAACACCTATAGAAAATAATAGCAATGTTTTCAAGTGGTTTCAGATACTAGCATATAATTACTTTAATTGAAATATGTGCTTTAAGACCCTGTTGTTTTTGTGCCTTTTTCAGCCATAATATGACATAATTATATAACTTCCATGACTTTTCTCTGGCCATATGGCCATCATAGCTTTGGAAATGGCTACTGTGATCCGGAAAACTTGACTATTTTTATTTTAAATGTTACTTAAGCAAGAAAGCCTGCTTTCATTTAACAAATTAAAAACAAGCCCCCGGATTTAATAAAATATGTGTAGGCACCGTGTAAAGCCTACATGGATTGCATCTATGTTCATGGTCATGGTTCCCCCTTGGCAGTGTGCCATGTATATTAATGATGACGTGTTACCGAGGGAGAGCAGAGGAACACAGTTATTGACTCGGTGTTGACAGAGGTGTAGTGCTAACTGTGGCTGCAGATGAGTATGAGACTCTCTGAAATACCCTTTCTTTTATTTTTATTTTTTTCCTTTGTTTTATTTTAATTTATTTATTTAAAAAAAAAGCATGTTTGCACAGTGTGGCATGGAGTACAGCAATACCAAGCTGCATTCACATATAAGATAGCAGACACTTGACAGACATCTAAAAATAGAACCAATCCAAACACACAGCAACACACACTATCCAAAAAATACACTCAGGAGACACAAAGCACAAAAACCAGGGCACAAATACCAGAGGTCAAAAACTCAAAACGGTGGATATGGCAGAGAGTTATTTATTTGAACATAAACACACTCCAGAAATTAAGCTTTTTTGTCACAAAGACATCATGAAGTCTTTGTAACGAAAACGCTTAATTTATGGAGTGCGTTTATGTTCAAAAAAATAACTGTCTGCCAGATCCACAGTTTTGAGTTTTTGACCTTTGATATTTCTGCCCTGGTTTTTTGCACTTTGATTTTTGTCTTTGGTGGGCACTTGCCTCCTTATTTTGGATTACACTCAGGAGACAGTCACTGGAAACAAACTCCAACTTTTAATGATGCTTCTGGTACCTCGGCAAACAGCCTTCAAGGAATAACATAAGCCACCAACCATTCCCATTTTATGTCAAACTGCTCCAATTAAACAATCATCTCATCACCAAGTAATCTACTACAAGAACCTGCTTAAACAAACATGTCTTTAAAAATGGGTAAAATATTTTTCCATATACAATGAATTGCAAAACATCATATATACAATATTATAACTTATACATTTAAATTCACATCCAGATTCATACCTTTAGATTTTAAAGTATTATAATTTAGAATGAACCTTGCTTTCCATTTTTAACAAACTAGCTAAAAATTCCCCACACCTAGCAAGAAAAGGTGTAGAAAACACACTAAAGAAGAAACCAGAACCCCCATGTCCATTAATAAAGTGTTCAGCTACTGGGCTATCCAAATTCATATTTCTAATATGTCCCAGATATTCAAGAATTCTAACTTTTAACTAATGTTTTGTCAGTGCAACACACCACCTCACAGGAGTACACCCACACTCTACAATATAAACCACCTCCAAGAAACAGATGAAAACCTTCCCATGGAATGAAATAATTTATCATTAATTTATCTACATGAAATGTTCTTAATCCTAGACCATATTTTACATCTGCCACAAGGGAAGGAACCCATATTAGCCCCCTGGAAAGAAACCTTCTTAAAACCTAACAACTCCCTTAAATTTAAATACCTCTGATAAGAAAATATAACATGTGAAGGGAACACATGCTTTAGTTGCTCTTCTTCACATACCACTGGCCACAAATCTTTCACTGACCTCCTCAAAATACCAGAAAATGGGGAAAATCTGGTAACAAAAAACAATATTATATCCTGCCTATCAGTTTCCTGATCTGAATGATGCCTTTTAAAACCATCATAACTATCATGCCTCCTACCACAGCTGCTGTCCCCACCTTTAACACACTATCCTTAGCTTTTCTCAAACTAACACTAGAATAACCCCTTTGCAACAATTTCCATTCCACCTTCTTGAACTCCTCTTCCACTAAATTCTTATCGGAAGTATTAAATCCTTTTAAATTCATCCATAGGCAATGCTTCCATAAGATGTGATGGGTGCATGCTACTGGCCTGTAAAAAATTATTAACTGCAGTAGGCTTCACATAGGGTTATTGTTATCTACCTTCAAATCTTCCTTAACATAAAATTCCACATCCAGAAATTGTATATTCATTCTATCCACAGTAAAAGTAAGCTGCAACCCCAATTCATTCTGGTTTAACTGATCAATAAATACAGAAAACTCCAGTTTGTTTCCAGTGACTGCCTCCAGAGTGTATTTTTGGATATCTAAAAATAGAAACTGGATGTAATTATTTAATTAAAGGTGTGTTTAAGCATGTCTAAGCATGTTTGCATGGTGCAGTGCTTAGCACTGCCTATAGGTGGATCAGTGGTATATGTGAAGGTATACCACATTTCTTAATATCCTTGTAGATACATGGGTAGAGTTATGGCTTCATATGCAGTAGGTCCACGGTTTGATTACATGGAGGGGAAAGTATGTAATTAATTTGATATAGATATTATGCATTTTATTATTAAAGATGGCCCCACTGTGCTCTGCTTAGCTCTGCTCAACTATGCTGAGACCTGTTAAGCACTGCATAGATATGTTAATGGCTGCCAAAGTTTGTGTGCAACTCAGCTCTGCCTGGCTACTTTGCGAGGTGCTAAGCTCTGCTAAGACTGTGGTTCTGCCAGTTCACATGCTTCTCAGCTCTGCTTTGCTAGTTTGAATGGTGCTAAGTGATGCGGCACTTTTTTGAATGTTGCCCATTTGTAAGGGTAGGAAAACAGCCTATGTTAAGCCCAATAGGTGGGAATACAGAGTTCTATTACTGATATTATATTAAGGCTGGTAGTGGTGAAGGTGTATGCTTTTGAGTGCAGCGTTGGGGCATTCTGGAGTCCAAGGTCATGGTTGGACTCCTCGTCCAAAACCATACTGAGAGGCTACTGCAGGGAAGTTTCCAGGGCTCGGAGTTTAAGGCAGAGGACTGGAACCAGCTGGCCAGAGAACTCACCTGTGTCACTGGCATCCCCCACACAGGTGAGCAGTGTCATCACCACCATGATAACCTGAAGAGATGGAAGAGGGGACTCTTGGACACCTGGGTCCAAGAAACAAGGGCAGGGAGGGCAGGGAATGCTTCACAGGTATGTAAGTACTTTTTCCTCTGTTTTACCAATATGTACTCTGAATGTCTGCAAATCTAGTATGCATAATGGTATGCTTCTCTCCTAACAGCTGCAGCTGAGAGACCTCACAATGTCGAGTTGCATGTTGGGTGCTTGGCCAGTATGGGCTGTGAGTGTGGTGAGTATGGCTATATTATGCTAATTGTAGTGAAATAAGCAAGAAAGAGTAAAGCACCAAATGCAATAAAGCATATACAGTAAAGTTTGTAGTGCAATAAATGTGGAATTAGAGCTATATGACAATAAATGAATAATGCCAACTGTACTGCAATAAAAACTGGAAAAATATCAATAACTGCATTAAAGTATATACAGTAAAGGTTTTAGTGTAAGAAATATGGAATTAGAGCTGTATTGCAATAAATGAATAATGACAACTGTACTGCAAAAAAAACATGAAAAAATGCCAATAACTATATTAAAGTATATACAATCAAGTTTGTAGTGTGATAAATGTGGAATTAGAGCTGCATTGCAATGAATGAATAATGCCATCTGTAGTGCAATAAAAACAGGGAACAATACCAATAACACCAAGGAAAATGGTGTACATCAGCACTGTGTTGTTGTAACCATTGCAGTACATCTGTATGCATTGAGGCTGTAAGGTAAGGAGCTGCAGTCAAGTATAACACTGTAATAACTGTAAAATACAAATCTAATGGCTGAAAAATGTATTGATTAACTCATATAAGTACTGTTCAAGGCTGTCTCTAGGCCAATATTGTTCACATAATGCTCTGTCATCCACAGACATCAGGTAATAAAGGTATATGGGTGAGATACACAGGAAAAACAAAGCAAAGTGTTTGGATAAATCCGGTGTAAAGCACAACAAGTGTAATTTACAAATTAAAGCAAAACACCGGAACACACAGCCTCAGAAAAAACTTTAGTAAAAGTAGCAAGCACTTTTGCAATAAAATCGATTCATCAAACTACCATTGTCAAACTTAATTAAACCCATATACTATCCAACAGCCTATCAGCTCACATCAGCTAAAATTAGCCAATAAAATTATATAATAAATTAAAAAGCCTGAGGAATTTAAAGTATAAGAAAAAAATAATGACAAAATAAAAAAACTGACATTCTGCATATTAATGTTTCAATTTACGTGCTTGAAGAAATGGTTTCAATGTAACAGCATCATTGATACCTGGTGGTTTGTCAGCCCCAAACTGAAGGATCCATTTCTGTTCGGCTGACTCCATCTTATTTTTTATATCACCTCCTCTAATATTCTCAATAATAACTTCAAGCACGAAAAATCTAAATGTATGTTGTGACCCATTATTCATAACATGTTTAACCAGGGCATTATTCTCTTTCCCATTCCTAATATCCCTGATGTTCTAAAATATGTTCTTTAAAAGAATGATTAGTTTTCCCAATATAAAACATATGACATATCACATAGCAACGAAAATAAACTATATTATGGGTTTTGCAGTCAGCATAAAATGTACATTCAATGGTAAATCCTTCATTTGGAAGTCTATAACTAAACCCAGTGTGAATATAACTACAAGCAGAGCAACCTCTGCATGGATAAGTACATAGTCTCTGTGAGTCCACAAGTATCGTACATTTATGAGATCTATAAGAAAGTTGTCTCTTTAATGATAAATTATTTTTAAAAGAGTAACTACTGTCTTAAGTTCATCTGAGGCTTATAGTATGTTTCAATTTTTCTTAAATATATCGCAGAAAATATTAAAGTCACTTGAATATGTTAGTGGAACTCTGATATTACTGTGATTATTATGTTGACTCATACTGTGAACATCTACACAATCTGAAAAATATGGTTTACCTTTCAATTCTCTTTCCTGAAGACATTGATCAATATAGTGATCTAGTTTTTCTGCTGAATACCCCCAGAGAAAAATTCATGTTTCAGCTTATGTAGGGCTACTTCCTTCTAGGTATCATTAATATGTAATCTCATGATCCTAAGCACCTGCCGTCTTAAAACATTGCTAAAGACATGTCTAGGATGCATAATGTTCTTGTGTATGACGGCATTCTTGCATGTTGGTTTCCTATATAGACTAGTACATACATACCCAAGATCTGTCTTCTTAAGAGTCACATCAAGAAAATGTATCTCATCTCTAGAATATTGACAAGTTAATCTTAAAAAAGTTGTGCTGTGTAGATAGTCAACAAAATTATCAAGTAGTTTGACAGACCAGCCCCATAGAAAAAATATACCATCCATAAACCTGGTGTACCAGATAATATATCTAAAGAAATCCTTATTATGTAACACTAATGTCTCTTCCCAATGAGCCAAAGCCAGGTTGGCATAGCTGTTGGCACATGCTGTGCCCATGGCCATACCAACCCTCTGGAGATAGAACTCATCTTCAAAAATAAATAATTATTCTCTAAAATGATCTCCAAAAGTGTATAGATCAAATTTACTTTGTCAAGAAACTATGTCTCCCATTCAAGAATTCCCTAATATCTCTATATCTCAGACATTGGGAATAACAGCAAATGGGACTCTATGTCCATTGTCACAAAAATGTATTCATTATTGATATCAGAGACATTTTATATAACTCATTTAAAAATGACTTAGTGTCTCTAAGTACATTACTCACAGTATCCAAAACAGGACGCAAACTTATTTCCACATATATGGACAGTGGTTCAGTTGCCCATCCTACACTGGACACTATGTGCCTCATGGGTTGGTTGACCATGTCCTTATGTATTTTAGGTAATCCATAACATACTGGGACACAATAGGATACTCAGCATTAAAATATTTAAATAAATCTTTGGAAATTAGGTTACATATCAGTAAAGCAAAAACTAAAAACGACACTTTCCCTATAATCCCATTCACAAAACTTTTAGATACATGTAAATAGACAGAAACACACTTAAGTGTTGTAACAGTAATTCATAATAAAGCTGCTTGTCCATTACGATAATCCCTCTGCCTTTGTCAGCAGGTTGGATTTTAATTGTAGAAATGTCTTTGAGCTCATTTAACACTTCTAAGCCAGCTGCATTCAAGTTATGAAAGCAGAATAACATCTATGTGAAAAAGCAACCCTAATATCTCTTTCACACACAGTTAAAAATATTTCAGCAACTGGGTGACTTTTAGGTGTGTGTGTGTATATATATATATATATATATATATATATATATATATATATATATATATATATATATATTGGTTTCCTAAACAAATTAACATCATTAACTGTCTGTGGAAACTCAATTTTTAACAACAAATTCCTACAAAATATTTTCAAGTCTTTAAGTACATCCACCATATCAGATTTTTTAGCTGGAACAAATGGAAGTCCTTTACTAAGTACTGAAAGCTGTAAAGGTGTTAATTCAATAGAGAAAAGATTAAATACCAGTTCAGTCATCTGTTCCTCGTTCTCATGCCGATGTGCTGTTCTTCCATGCCCTGTACCCATCGCACTTGTCCCTTTCTTGTTCTGCTTCTGGAGCATCCTTTCTTGTTAATGGGTAAAGGACCTTTGAAGAAAAAGCAGGCCAAATCTGCCATTGAATCCCTGTTAGCTGGTTCACTATGCATTAGGGCAGTAACAGTTTGTGCCGCCATAGCAGTCCCTTCCTGCATCTGAGCAGGCATTGTAACCGGTTTTATCGACGTCACTTCTGTAGTTGTGGCAAATAGAGCTTCTATTTTCTATGTTCTAGTTCCAACTGCATTCACATAATTATATTGTACAATATGTTCTCTTGGCCACGAAAACACCGATCCCATTCCTAAAATCATTTATATCTCTTTGCAGCTTCTTGTTTTTAGCTGCATGTATTCTCTTTTTATAAGCTGAGACATTTTCGTATAAAATTCCAAGCTTATCACCAACTATATCAGCTTCATAGTTGAAACAAATAATTGCTTGTAGCTCCTTAATTGCACCCAATAACTCTTGTTCCTGAGGTAAAAAGAAATCTATCAGGCTTCTCATGTAATCGGCACTAAGGCATTGGTTTGACAATGCTGCTGTGTTGTCCTCACCCCTCTCTCAACCTTGTCTCTTGGGTTTGAGAGTTCACATTCATCTATAAAATCTGTCAAACTGCACAGCTGTTGCTGTGCAAGAAATGGATAGCTATGGTTCTTTCCTACACCTTTTCTGCACATCCCTACCTGCCTTTCACTATGTTTATCCTGCTGCTTGCCCCCATTTTACCACTTTTTTATCTCCTCTTTTTTCTTTTCTTTATATTTTTTTAGCACGGAGCTGCACACTGCATCACACAGCTTCACTTAGCTCAGCTAAATAGAGCTCTAATGATTATATGTGTTTAAACATTGTAAGTCACATGTACAAAATAAACACCTCTGCCATGTTTCAAAGCCAAGCTCATCACACTGCATGAACCTGCCACACCACACAGATCGTAATTAAAACAGATGTTTTCATCAAAACATAGTGATTGCCCTTAAAGTCATTAGGTGTATTACAGCAGAGCTGCGGTCATGCTGCACCTCACAGCGCAAACTGGAATTAAAAATTAATGGGAAAAATGAGAGTGCACCTTGGACTCTGATGCAATAATACACCACTGGACAGCCAAATACATAAAATAGATGTGAATGAGGCCTATGATAACAGGTAAATGTGTCCGTGCATCAGCAACATTTAGAAAAACATCTGCTAAAGCATTAATGGCAAAGAACATGTTCAATGTGGACCCTGGTGCAGAAATACAGCCATAGAAAGCCATGCACATACTGATGGATGCAGACAATATGTGTTACAGCCTGTATGTCTGCACTTATACCTTGCAAATACACCTGCTATAGCAGTGACTCAGTAGCTCAGTCTGCTAAATGCCTTGCATGCAGTAGATTTTCCCACACACAGTCCTGGGTTCAAATCCAGTCTTGTGTTGTAGTTCAGTTAGATTATTGTGAAGACAGCAATGAATGACTGAGTCATGCAATCTTTATCTGCACAGGTTACTGCTAATTAATGAACTACTATCCAGTTTTACAAGTCAAAGGCCTGCAGGAAGGGACACACTGCACATATCCATATAGCATAACTATATGTCCCCTACTACTCTGTTATTGACACTGCTACATAACAGATGTACCTTAATCACATGCCTCAATTAGACTGTAAAGGGTACCCTTACCCTGGCTCTGTTGCAATGACAGGGCTGCCACAGCTGCTACAGTTACATGTACAGCTTGTTATCCTCCAAAGTGTTCACACTCTCCACTATGTGTTCTAAGCAGCCTGTAGCACACACACCTGTGTGTAAATGTAGCTACTACAGACCTACCATAACTCCCAACCCACTAGCACAAGGAATCCAGACACAGTCATACTTAATGGGGAAGAGGGTCCAGAGATTGGGACATGTTTTACAGTTTTTCCTACATTGATAATAAGTTGATACAATAACATTTATTGCATTGGCATGTATATTCAGAAGGGTATGAAGTCTGATACTCAAATGTGCATCTTCCATTATTGACTTCAACCCACAATGTTTGCCAGTGAATTGCCAGATGACCACAATGTCATGGGATACTGACCACACATATGAGGCGAAACTGTGAACATACTGCATAAATCTCTACAGCTGACAATGCTGTAGTCTCCACACCTCAGTAATGTCCATCTTAACAGTTAAGAAAGGGGCCCAGGTCTACAAGAAGGCCTTATATATTGCACTGTGGTGGCATGTCATTGGCTAATGATAGTGTAATTCAGTTGTTTTGGCTGCAATTACCATATCAGAGCCACATACTGGCTCAGAGGTAATTACCTGCTAATGAGCAGTAGCTTAAAAAGACAAGCAGCTGGCTATGGGGAACAAATCTGTATGAGACTTACCTCACACATAGACCTTATTTTCAAATGATTGCCTGAAGCAAAGTTCAACAAAGGAGTACTGCACTCAACTAGGTATGTAATTGATTTCTCCATATAACAAGATGCAGATGGGATGATGGAGCTATGGGGAATAGGGATTACAGTAGTAACCCTGTCTTAGATCTATGGTGATGACATGTCATTGATACTCAGCTGTCCTACACCTACTGACATGCCTCTCAAATATCCCTGATTTCCACTCACATCTTAGCTCTGTCCCTCTTATTCCCTCCTAAATGGCTGGCTGTTGTAGGAAAGCTACTGAATTACACATAAAACATAATGACAATAAGTAAGGGTGTATACTCCTGTAACATCAGATGATGTACATAATTCACCTCCTCTCTTTCTGTCAGTGTCTCACATAAATAGTTCTAACATTTTAAAAGTGTCCCTGATTGTTCCTGATGTACTCTGGCTAAGTCCAATATCCTGTTCATATTTTTCCCTGTCTTATTGAGAGCTATGCCTAACATAGCTGTCAACCTGTTATAGCAAGGTATCTGAACAAAGCCATAATTAATCACTGGACAAAGGCCCAAAATTAGGGACGCTGTAACTATTGCTTGTGTAAAGTAAGAAAGTGAATAGAATAACAGATATTACAGTGGCATAACTGTGCTCTTAAGGGTATGACATCTTAAACTCAGATGTCTGTCTTTATTTTCTGACATCAACCATCAGTGATTGGCCAACCGTTTGTGAGAAATCCACAGTGTTGTATGAAAATGACCAAATCTATGAGGCAAACATCTTGACATTCTGCAAACATCTGTATAGTTGAGAAGAATTATGCCTACAGGGAACATATACTACAGCCGGCTTGAATTGTTTTCTGTCGTGGCACCCTGGTGTTGCTGGACTGTCCCCATGCAGTGGTTGAAATAGCACACTGCTGTTTGTCTGGCAGGGGCTGTATGACATATTAGTGAGAGATTGGCTGTAGGGGACACACCACAGTAGGCTGCAGTGCTGGATTTAAGAACATACAGCAGAATCTGCTATAGCACATAGGGACATACCCCAGTATTGCTACTATCTTGCTGGTATCCATACATGTAGTGTGCTGCCAGACTGTGGGGGTATGATATGTGAGAGAGCAGTGGATAGTGTAAGCTATTATGGGTGTGCTGGATTTGCACATAGTGGACGTCCACGTATCTGGTCCTGTAATATGTTCTCCCTTTTGTTGTCTTTCAGGAATCATGTACCACAGAAGCTATGCCCCCTTCTCAGATGTGGAGAATGACATAATACTGGATGGACTGAGACAGCACCATCAGATCTAGTTGTCCAGGGGGAGGCATAATCAGAAACAGTGGGCAACATTGTGGGCAGACATTGTGTAGGATGTCAGTCAGACTGGCCAACAGGTCAGGACCTATGAGCAGGTCTGACACTGGGCCACAGATATGCTGAATGCTGCTTGATGAAGGGCAGCTGATATTGCCAGGGATCATGCTGCCACTGGTGGAGGGCTTGTGACAGCCACAGAGAAATTCCTAGTGAATCTAAGAACACACAACAGCTCCCAGGCATCCATCACACCATACATCGTGGAGGTGGGTGCCACAGTGTCCACAGCAGAGGAGTGTCCAGATAAGCGTACTGTGTTCACCAGTGTAATATATATCAGGCATTGTGGCATGCTGTACCTACCTGTACATGGGTGTCAGGTCTATCTACATTAGGGGGGCAGTTGTGGTTTATGCTCAGTTGTGCACACATACTCAGAATGTCAGCAATACAGCCAATATCACAGAAACTACTGTACATGTGGATATATGCACATATTACCTTGTAATGCTGCAACATTGGGTGGTGCTGACAACAACTTTCCCTCACCTTTTCATGGGTCCATCAGGTGTGACCTAAATCTATGGTCCTGTACCTGGTAAGTGTGATATTGTTTTTTACAGTTCATATATACCCTATGAAAGTTAAGGGCTGCCATACTGAACTATGTACAAATGTTGCGCGTAGCCAGAGTAGAATATTTGTATGTTCCATTCCGGGACAGTTAACTATTGTTCATAGACTGGTTAATTACAGGTGTGTATTTGAATGACCATCGACACGTATGCACTTATAGCTATGAGTGGCTACACAGCCTGGTATACATGAGGCAATTACTCTCAGACCTGAGGCAATGACATTAGTACTGGCATATCATTCTCAAGATAGGTGTACTGGGTTTTATGTGTAGTTCTATCATGTATATTGTCCTATTGTAAACCTTATAGGCAGATTGTACTGGCAATTTTAACTGGATGTGGCTGAAGTACATGTTATAAAGAGCTTGACTTGTCTGCGTATGTTGGTGTGAAGTTGTTTGTGGTGCATGGGAGCAGAGATGAGAAGATGTGATTGTAATGCAGTTGTGGATCATCATTTATATGAGTCTGTGTGGTTTGCCATACATAAAAGTGTAGGTAGTAATGTATTACTTTTGTCTTGGTTTTCACAGGTGACCGGGGTGGTTGGAGTCTATCACCCTCACAACCTGATGTCAGTGTCTCATCGGACTCTGATGATGATGGTGGCCATAGTGAGGCACAGGTGGAGTTGTTGGGGGCTGAATCAGTCCCAGATGTTGACATCCCTCTTCTGCCTCCAATGTCACCACACATAATCAGTATGCCCACACATACCACAGATATTGGATAGTCAGACGGTGGTGACATTGAACAGGACAGTGTGGCAACTATGGTATTAGTGAGTGTAGACATCAGCCATAGCTGGAGAGCTGGTGAGGTCCCACACAGGCAGATTGACAGAGGTGCTCATAGGAGGACTGTGGTCCATCCACCATCTGTTGCAGGTGTCACATCACGGGTCACTTGGCACATGTTTTGGGCAATCATGGAGGCACAGGCTCTTTCTGAATGCAACACCAGATGGATGCTTAGGGTTATGGACATAGCATGCATTGGGGACACAGTGGACTGGTTCAGTAATGCAGTGGACAGACAGTGGGCTGAGACAGTGTCTGTCTTGGACCACACATTGTGCTAGAACATATGGTTGGAGTTGGGCATCGGACATGTGGACGTAGCTCAGCGACACCATCTGCTGAGTGTCCATGGAGCCAAACACAGTCGCACTCTCATAGTGGCAGTACTTCCAGTACCACAGAGGAAAGTGTGCTCTCCACAGCATGACTCGGCAGGCCATGGGCATGTAGTCCTGGATGGTCCCTTGGGGGGCACAAGCCCAGCAGATAGCAGGTGTTAAGACCTCATCTGACCTTGGGTATGGCAGTGCTAGTGCTACTCCTGGCCGAGCCAGTTCCCATGTTTGTGGTCAGAGATAGTGAACTGTCCACTCTACCATGTACGGTCCACAGCTGTCCAACATACACATGTGTAGGGTTAGCACTGGGCTTGAATGTGTACATGCACACACTCAAACACCACTGTCACATGAAGGTTACCATCAGATACACATGGCACCTCTCCATGGCCCATCTAACCTGCCCCCCTTCCAGACTCACACGCATGCTGTCAATTGTTTGGGGAAGCCTAGGCCTCTGGCATCCTCACACCACACTTGTGGATGTGATGATACCTGTGCCAAATCCCTGCCATCCATGCCATCAATACAGGGAAATACTACTATGTATCTAATGCACAGGGTGTCTATATTACATGACATGTACTTGTGCAGTGCAGTATTGTTTTGCCATGCTACTTGTTGTGGCCACAACACATACTGTATGCTGGCATGTGTCATGACTACACGTCATACTGTGTGTATGTTTGTTGCATGATGTTGAACTGGTGGTAGTATTATAGAATGACAGGTGCGTCATGGACCTGTGTATGTTTCTGTTCCAGGAGTGTGAGGGGATAAACTATGGAGAGATGGTGGCAATACAGTGGCACAGGATGGCGTGGCAGCACAGGAGACATGGTGTCAGCAAGGTACAGCAGTATATGTGCATAGCTCCCTAGGTGCCTATGTGTAGAACAGTCTATCAGGAACAATGGGGGCAGTCAGCGTAATCATGCATTCATGCTTTGTGATAAGGTCTTCTACCCTTTCTATGTGTCACCTGGGTTTTCTGAACTTACAAATCTAGAAGGTGTGGCGATGGAGTTGACACATCTACAAATATCCTATGTACAGGTCAGAAAGTTGGCAGACATCAGTTATGATTATGAAGAGTAGGGCAATTAAGGGCCAGCAGCTAGTCACAGTGCCATAAAATGCATAACCATTGCATGAAGATAACCCATATTGGCATGTCCATAGTGCTGCAAGGGGATATATTTACACAAACACACACATAGCTGGCTGAAGTGAGATTAGAACATCTATATATCTACTATTGTACACTATAGCTCACAGTACTTATCACATGTGCCACAGACTTTATCTGGTATTAGTTTTTCTTCCAGCACTTTTAAGGTGGATGACATCAACATGCCTTGAAGAGGAGGGCAATGTAGAGCCCAGCAGCTAGTCACAGGTCCATAAAACACACACACACACACACACACACACACACACACACACACACACACACACACACACACACACACACACACACACACAGTTGGCTGATGAGAAATTAGAACCCCAGCCTATCGACTATAACATACTATAGCCTGCAGTACGTATCGCATGTGACACAGGTTATATCTGTTTTATATGTAATTGCAGGCACAGTACTTGTGGAGTACGCAAAGTAGCCTTGTGTTAGCATGTGTGGCCTGCAAAGTGATATTGCTTGGTACTGTTATTGTATCTACTGTCCTAGGAGCGGGATACCTGTTAATATCGCTTCTATGTGTGTACCGTTACCAGTATGGCCATATGTGGCTGGTTGCAGTTAGACTGGCAACCATGTGGCCAGGGACAATATGGCCTGTCCAATGCATGCATTGAAACTATTTTACATTATAACACCTGCTCACCTGTGTCTATCTACAAGGTGACATTCTGCATGCACAGGGTTCTGTGGGTAAGTTGATTCTGTACTGTTGCAGCCCTGGTCTGGTTCCTTCATACAACTGTTGTGATGTGTAAGTGCAGATAACCTCAGTGTTCCTAGGGTATGTGGGGACATTTTTACACCCCCCCACACATCTATACACACACACACACACACATATATATGTATATATATATATATATATATATATATATATATATATAAACATATATCTATATCTATATATATATATAGATATATGTGTGTGTGCGTGTGTGTGTGTGTTAACATAACAGGGATGTCTCTGTAAGTGTTGCTGTGTGTGTACATTATGCAAATGTGTTAGGTAGATATATGTGGAGAGTCTATGTATCATTGTAATTTATATAGCTCTCTCTTTCTCTCTCTCTCTCTCTATATATATATATATATATATATATATATATATATATATATATTGGTTTCATATGTATATGTGATACATACTGATAGATACACTAATCATGTGTGAGTGGGATAGGGACAGACATATATGTATACGTAGCTCTCTGTATGTACAGATGTATTTCCACATAGCAGGTCTTTGTGAGGAAGAGGGGGCAGACGTGCTCAAGTTAGCTAAGTGTAGGAGCATGCCCAGTGGGACTGTCAGTACTTGCAAGGTGACCCCAGGCCAGAGCTACCTGTACTCCAGTCTGGGATTTTGTGTGCTGCAGATATTGGCTGCTGTACCTGTTTCCACAGTATAGCACATCCTTGAAATTGTCCAAATCATTCCCAGTCTGTGTGCTGCACTTAATATGTGACTGGGGTACATAATGTAACACAATGCTTAGGGTGACAGTCTGCATACCTCTCACTGTACACGTTTTTGCAGACTGTCCAGCATTTCACCCCATATGTCTTGTCTGTTCGTCATACAGTTTGTGGTGTTCTGGTAACATATTGTATAATGCAGTCACTGAATTGTACTAACTACTGACACATTTAAGTGATGCCCTTTACATGCTGCAACTATTCTGTTCTGTTGCAACCTGCACTTATACCAGTCACCTTCTAGGTTAATCAGAGCATGTGTAATGTCTCTCTGTAGTTTTAGCCCTTTGTCCCCCCCCATTCTCTTTGACTTTGTCCAGCTTTCTTGCAGTAACAGATTGAGGGATATGACAGTCTGTGGGAGTACCACCATACAGGTACCTCACATGCAAAAGATGTGGATGCTGCTAGATTCAAAACATCAGCACCATCACTCAACCTAATGTCCCTAGCCCAGTAAGCCACACCAGCCACCAGACAGAGAGTTGTCATTCCTCACACAATCACCAGCATACAGACATACATTGTCACCCTGCTCTACGTGAGACATATGTTTTGCCAGGTTCTATATCACAGTCCTGGAATTGGTGATCTGATGAAATATCATTGAAGAATTACTGTTACAACAGTTGTATGAAATATCATTGAAGACTTACTGTTACAGTAGTTGTATGGGAACACTGATGTGTTGGGGATGGGTGACGACCAGCTCATGCTCTGTGGGCATAGACAGTTGTGCAACTATCCTGGAGCCCCATTGTTTGCTATCGCCCTTGAATAATGTAGTGGATTTTCCAGCCATGAGATCTAGTGCATGTTATGGAGCATGTACTATTGGACAGAGTGCCTGTTCTCCCAAGTGGCTGTTAGATCTCTCCAAATAGCCCAGTAGCCCATTATATTCCCTTTCATGCATACATACGGCAGGTCCTTACATATGCTACCATATTCTAGTACCCTTACAAGTGGTGTATAGGTGAGTGGCTTACCTTGCAAGTGTAGCAGTTGACAGACCTGTAGTTTGGGGCAGACACTATCTGATGCACACAGCACACAGCCATTACTTGATTAAGTACAGGTTGTGTGCGCTGGCTGTCATCATTTTTACTATATGTATGTGAGTCAGAGTAAGGTGTCAGTCCCTAGGGTCCTAGGTTGTCAGTGCATGTGCTATGTGTTGTCTCTTGGCAAAGGCCAGGGCATACTGGGCATGCCTATGTCTGCCTACAGGGCCATCCTCAGGGGTTCCTCCTCTGAGTCCCCCTGTGGGTGTGGCTGTGGGGACATAGGCGATGGTGGGGGACTGTGTATCCCTTTCCTCGGCTGATCTTGCTGCAGCTGTTTCTGCAGGATCATATAGTGTAACATGGCACATACTGTAAACATCTGTGCACATGTGGTTGAAGAGTACTGCAGGGCTCCACCAGATATATCAAGGCACTGGAACCATGGCTGCAGCAGCCCAGACACATGCTCTATGATGTTCCAAGTTTGTGCATGTGCCTCATTATGGCATTCTTCTGTGGGTGTGTGTGTGCATTTCGGATGGGTGTCATCATCCATGGTTCCAGTGTTTAGCTAGCATCCCCCACTAAATGGCCATGTGGGATGTCCCCCATTGCAAACATCTGGTAAGGCTGTGATCCATGCCAGATATGGGAGTTATGATAACTGCCAGGACTGTCAGCACACACATTTGTGATAATGTCCTTGTCATTGCACATGGCCTGGCAGTTGATGGAGCAATACCCCTTGCAATTGACATAGATTCTACCCTCCTCACTGGGTGATGCCTTGATGTGTACATGAGTGCAATCTATGCCACCCAGTACCTCAGTGTAGTGTGCTACATGGTAGAAGTGTTGCATACTGCTGGCCCTCTCCTCAGGGGTGTGGGGAAAATAAATGTGCTCACTGGCATGTGGTAGCATAGCATCCAGTAAGTGATGGAGTACCCTGGATGCTGATGCCTGTGAGCATACCTCTCAACTTCTTACAGCAAGATATCTGGACAAAGCCATTAATAAAAGTGGGACAAATTCCCAAAAATAGGGACAATTTTTTAATATTGTACTTACAAACTTAGAAAGGTGAAAGAATAACAGGTTTTGCTTTAGCAAGAATTTTCTGAAGGGTGTGAAGTTTGAAACTCAAATGATTGTCATTATTTTCTAAATTCAGTCTTTAATGATTTGCAACTAATTTTCCAGAAAAAAAACACAATTTTATGAAAAATGGACCAGAAATATGAGGCAAACGTCTGGACAGTCTCCAAAAATATGTACAGTTGAGAGGTATGCCTGCAAGACCCCCATCATGTCCCTAGTTGGTCTTTGTAAAATACCTGTAGCTAGTGCCCTAAGAGGTACACATACCTTTGTTTCCACTGGGATGTGTTCTCCTCTGTTGGCTCTGGGTCAGAGTTGAGGGTGGCAGAGCTCAGTGAGTTCTTGTAGAGTGTCCATGTCTACCCTGTAGCGCTCTACAATCTCCAGCTCATGTAGCCCCTGGAAGGTTACCCTTGGCCTGAATACTCTTCTCTTTCTCAGTCTAGGCCTATTGTCAGCTGCAGCAGCAGCATTGACCTCAGCATGTGGGACTTACAGACTTACAGATGTAGTAGACCTGCAGCAGCCCTAGCATCCTTCAGTTAAAAATCCCAAGTGTACCCCACTGGTGCAGAGTATGGGGATGTAGATTGTAGGGTGTATGCAACCTTTATAGTGCTCTGCTGTAGGTGCAGCCTATGTGATTGACTACCTGTGGTGCATTCCACCTACCAAGTACATTATTAGAGACTGTTAATGGCCCTAGTTTAGTTGAAATGGGGGTCATCAGTAATTAATATATCACTGGCTTTCTCAGCCAATTTTTTTTTTGGACAGCCTTCCTTGCTCAGCACTGTGGCTCACTGAGCAAACACATGCAAGAAGGTAAACAGTGCTCAGCAGTCACTGCACACACTCCCATGAAAGGTCAATCTCAGCATGGTGGCACTCTGTGCAAACATGTTGAAACATGTATCCCAAAGGTAAACAAAGCTTAGCAGCAAGTGTACACACCCACCTACTGAGCACAGGAGTGTGCTGCTCAGACAGGTGCAACTGAGCTCCAATAATCTTACAATTCCTCAGACACCCCCCTTGATTTCAGCTACCTCTTCTCTGGACAACAACATGATTCTGTGCCTACACGGATGGGATCTGCTGACACGGAAACCCATTTCTGCTATTCAGTAACCCCACCTTATTTGCATAGGGATCCATGCACACAATCTGGAAATTACATGGTTCCAAGCCCTGCCTCATTGGCAACAGCACCATTTCACCACTGTAGATACTCCACACAGGGTCCTATAATGCATTACTGTCACATACTAATAAATTTGGTTTTTACACCCTTTTTATTTATTTTTTTCATAAGAGCATTTTTGCTCTCTGGGGTGCACTGTGCAAACATACCCACATCATTAAAAAAATAAAATTATTTTAAATTGTTTCTCATATGGTTTTAGACACATGATGGATACTTTTGCACATATCTGTGTCTGCTATGCTATTTCTGTCCATTGAACAACAGTTTTACAGCCCTTGTTATCTGTTTAAAATTCTGTACATGGAATTTTTCTGTGTACACTATGGACACCACCACAGTGTTTGCAGGACTGCCTATCCACTTGTTGGATCTCTCTACCTCCATCATTTGCATGCAATTCACTTGCTTATGAGGTGATTTACATGCCTTGATACTTTCCTGATGGCGTGTGCATGCACACCCCCCAGCTCTGTTTATTGGATCTCAAACCTGCTTACTTACATGTAAGTAGTGTGCCACGATACCTACATGGGAAAAAGTCCATGTAGGCTTTATTAAATTCCCCCCAAAGTCATTGACAGCATGTCTTATTATAGGTTCCTAAGTGTGTACTAGGCTAATGGCCCTGGAGCCTTTACAAGCCTTGCCCATAGAAGTGCTCTGGCATTGTGCCACCCAACAACATGGTTCTGTGCCTACACAAATGGGATCTGCGGACATGGCTACACATTTCTGCTATTCAGTAACCCCACTTCATTTGCATAGGGATCCATGCACACAGCCTGGAAACTGCATGGTTCCATGCCCTGCCTCATAGGCAACAGCACCATTTCACCACTGTAGATACTCCACACATAGTCCTATAATGTATTACTGTCACAGACTAATACATTTGGTTTTTACACTCTTTTTTTTCATAAGAGCATGTTTGCTCACTGGGGTGCACTGTGCAAACATACCCACATCATTAAAAAAATGTAATTATTTTAAAGTATTTCTCATATGGTTTTAGACACATGGTGGAGAATTTTGCACATATCTGTGTCTGTTATGCTATTTCTGTCCATCAAACTACACTTTTACAGCCCCTATCTGTTTAAAATCATATATACAGAATGTTTCTGTGTACACTATGGACACCACCACAGGGTTTGCAGGACTGCCTATCTACTTGTTGGATCACTCTACATCCCTCATTTGCATGCAATTCACCTGCTTATGAGGTGATTTGCATGTCTTGATACTTCCCTGTTGGCGTTTGCATGCGCACCACCCAGCTCTGTTTACTAGATCTCAAACCTGCTTACTTTCATGTAGTCAGTGTGTCATGATGCCTACATGGAAAAAACGTCCATGTAGGCTTTATTAAATTCCCCCCAAATTCATTGACAGCATGTCTTATCATATGTTCATAAGTGTGTACTAGGTTAATGGCCATGGAGCCTTTAAAAGCCTAGCCTATAGAAGTGCCCTGGCATTGTGCCACCCAACAACATGGTGCTGTGCCGACATGGATGGGATCTGCGGACACAGATACCCATTTCTGCTATTCAATAACCCCACCTCATTTGCATAGGGATCCGTGCACATGACCTGGAAACTCCACGGTTCCAAGCCCTGCCTCATTAGCAACAGCACCATTCCACCATTGTAGATACTCCACACAGAGTTCTATAATGCATTACTGTTACATACTAATAAATTTGGTTTTTACACTCTTTTTTTTTTTTTCATAAGAACATGTTTACTCACTGGGGTGCACAAACACACATAAGATTACGTAAGTGCTTTAATGTATCTGGATAATTCAGCTGTTACATTCCAGCTGTATTTATACTTACCTAGTTAACACACTTTTCATACATGAGTTGTCAATGTTGGCAGAATTTATTTCTTGTAAATAAAGTAAATATATGTCACGTGTTCTATAAAAGTAGTCAGTGATTTACTATGATTAAGAACATGCCACTCACTGTAAAGAATTTACCCCAGGATTATATAAAATCTGTGTAGGAACTGTGTAGAGCCTACACAGACTTTATCTGTGTTCACGTCCATGGTTCCTCACCAGCAGTGAGCCATACATATTAATTAAAGCATACTGCTGAGGGAGATTAGAGGTACATGGATATTGAATCTGTGCAAGTAGCAGTGTAGAGTCTGTCTTGTACTTGTGGACTGTCCAGAAAACAGTCTGGACAGCTAGTAAGGAAAGGACAGCAATTTTTAAAAAATGTTTTTTTAAACTTTAACATACATTTGCATGGTGTGGCATGGTGCTTAGCAATGCTGAGCTGTGCTTATACATGTGCACCTGACATCTATTATATGTCTAAAAATAGAAAGCGGATATAGTTAATTACTTTGGTTCTGCTTTGCTTAGCAATGCACAAACCCATGCAGCTTCACTGCACACCACTAACAGAGGTCATAGTAGTATATGTGAGAATATATTGATTTCCTGCACTATCCAAATGGCTAGACAGGTTGAGGGATGAGGTATAGTGTAGTAGGTCTTGGGTTTGAGTACTGATATGCTTTATACACTTTTTTATTTAGATAGTTATATTTAGCAAAGGTGGATGGTGCTCAGCCTCACTTAAACAGTTTCTGCAAGTTTGCATGGTGCTCAGCTCTGCTGAAACATGATTAATGGTCCACCCCATTTGTGCAGTGCACAGCTTCACTTACATTTGCTTAAAAGGGTTTCTGTGAGTTTGCATGAAGCTAAGGAACATGTACATTTTTTGAAAGTTGCAGTATGACATGTAAAGGCAGGAATGCATCCCATATAAAGGCCACCTGGCTGGAATTTCACACCATACATTGGAGTTGTCACTTGGCTGCTGATATGCCTGGCAGTATTGGTGAGGGAGCAAGCTTTTGGGTGTAGAGATGGGATGTATAGGAGTCCAGAGTATTTGTTAGACTCCTGGTTCACAACTATGAACCCTGGTTGCTGCAGGGCAATTACCAGGACTGAGAATCTAAGTCTGAATCCTGGGATTTGCTGGCATGGGACCTTACCTGTGCTACTGGTAGTGACCCCACTGGAGAGCAGTGTCATCACCACTATGATGACCTGAAGTGAAGGAAGAAGGGAACTTTGGACACCTGGGTCCAAGAAGATTGGGCTGGGTGCAGCCCACAGATATGTACCAGTGATTTATAATTATACAAACTGAGTATGGGCAAATCTGGTATACATAATACTTTCTTTCTCTTACAACCACTGCAGACAAGCAAACTTGCAATGTACAATCTCATATATGGTATCTGGCCAGGATGAGGTGTGAATGTGGTGAGTAAGAACAAAGCAAAGCAATAACCTAATGTATAATGTACTGTCAAGATTAAAAAAGTATTTACAGATTTTGCAGTCCTAACAGTCAGGTATGATATACTTCTGGACTGTAATATGTTTAGTAACGTGTCAGTACCTACCTGAAATGGTAAACCTAGCAAAGTCAAGTAACAATGCATTATTGTGTGGTATAGCTTACAAACATCAGTTGAGGTTGTGGTCTACTGAGATTAACAATCACAGTTCTGCTGTGCTCATTGTATGAAAGATAGTGAGGATTGCACACTGGTAATGATGAGAGTAAATGAGTTATTACTTGCAGATCTGACACAGCTCTCCATACTGTACATGCCAGACTTGAAGCTACAGTAATAAATAGATTATAAAGGGTAATGATGTTGTGATATCTAATGCTTCAAAATAAGAAGTGCTCACTAGTCTTGTAGTCACAACATGTGTGCTCTAAACTAACCCCAGTCAACTGTACAAAGGAAATGAATAAAGACTGCTGAAACAAATGTCTGATAAATGTAGTTTAATACCTATAGTAAGTTGCAAGTCTGTGTTCTGGCCAGTTTGTGCCATATAATGCTGTATATTCCATCCACTTGAAGAACATGGTGTATGGGTAAGGTAGCTGACATTATGGCCAGATATGTATGTGCAAAAATGCCAGATTTTAGGATTGTGCATTGAGAAGTAATCTGTTCAAATAACTGTGCAGTACAGCTATGTTCTCTGCATGTGTGTTCCAATATGACACCACTGAACTGTAAAATGGAAATGAATAAAGACTAGAGAAAATATTGTCTGATAAATGTAATGTGATACCTATAGTAAGCTTCAAGCCTCTGTTGTGCCCATTTCTAGTCAAATAATTCTGTTTATTCCTCCCACTCCAGGAACAGGGTATATGGGCAAGGTACCTCAAGTTCTAGGCAGATATCTATGTGTATAAGTGCCTGATTTCCAGGAGCAGTATCAATAAAGTGGAAAGCAGGATTGTGCCTTGATAAGTACTCTTTAACAATAAGTGTGAAATATTCCTATATGCACTGCTGTGGCTTTCATAATCTGACAGCTGTCAACTGTTAAATTTAGTACACATTTCCTTGAGTCACAGCTTATGGGTTCTAATTCCATGGCAGCCATCTAAGACATCACTGGTTGTCTACTTCAGTTAGTCTACACAAACACACGTCTCAACTGTCATGATTTTTCAGAATGTAATGACTAATGCCCCATATATCTGGTCAGTGATTAGCAGATAAATGACATTAGAATGCAATTTATTGGCAAATCTGTTTATAGAACACCTTGGTAGCAATGTATGGCTACACTATGTAAAACAGTTCCCTGTAGCTGTGTACCTGCATTTGTTAGTGCTTGGCCCATACTGCCCCATAATAACAGGTTGAGAGCTATGTACATGTAACATCATCTATACAAGATTTGGAGTCACTGTACGCACAAGTGACCCTGGACACTTGTAGAATTATGTATTAGTAGTCTGTGTAGTAATATCAACAGCAAAGTCACTAATGGTATGTTTTCCTTGTGTCTATATCATATTATCGTACAATGTAAATAGCAAACGCTATTTCATCGAACTGATACTATCGAAACAACAAAATATCGAACAAACGGAACAGCATTTTTTTCCCAGGGAAAAAATTCACTGCTCCATAAAAAAAACAAAAAACTTAAACACAAATGTAAGTGGGGGGGGATGTGCCCCCCACACCTTCCCTACTTAAATATACCAACTCCTAGAATGCACCATAGTGGAGGAAATGGCAAAGTCCTGAAGATGGCCCACCAAATTTATTCCCTGGGAAAAAATTTGATGTTCCATGGCTTCGCTATTTTGCCATTTTGACAGTATCGGATTGATTAAATAGCATTCACTATTTAGCCCATTTAATAGCGTCATATAGACCTGTTTTCATCTCTCACCCCACCCCTTATCTTGTCTAATTTATTATTATAACTTTTTTTAAATTTATGACAGTTATTTGTTATTATGGTTTGATATTAACATGCTCTGTTAAACTGTTATCTTGCTCTTGTGGGTTATGTCATACTGGTTTGCTGTTAACATACTTACCATTATATTTATTGTTGTGTTCCTCATAATATTCGTTAATATGTAGTTGACTTAATCAATATTATTTTGCATTATGGCATGTCTGGGTCACAGCCTGGTTGTGCCTCCTGTGCTTCCCCTGCACTATCTGTGTCTGGGCTCTCTCTGGAAGTAGAGGTGAAGGGGGTGATTTTGTCATCCATCAAGAACTGCCAGGTATGGTGCACAGGGTGGTTGTATGAACTTTCAGTGCATGCCTGTGCCAGATGGAAGACATGCTCACCATCCTGGTGGGGCAGCCTCACCCTACATGCCAGCTTCCACCGCAGCCACCCCAGGGGCAGTTAAGGAGCAGTGCTGACAGATCCATGGGTGGGGACTTGAGTCACACTACTGCTGTGTGGATGCTCCTGGGAATGCGATTCCACAACACCCTCCCCATCTAAGTTGTTCACCCCTTCTTGTGTCACACACTGAAGCTGTCTGTTGTGTTGTCTGTCATCTGTCTGAAAATGCTTCCTCACCTTCTCAACTTACCTCCCCCACATGTACATATGTCCCTTCCCCAGCATTCCACTCTCCCCTAAAAAAATGGTCACCTGTCCCACAAAAAAATCACCCCATACACAGCTCTCCATTTCTCACGTGTCCACTGGACACACTTCATTTTGTCCTATTGTCTTGACAATGTAGTTAGGTTGTCATCACCACCTCTCTGAGGGTGACAATCCAAATTCAGCTAATAATTCTGTCACAATGCACAGTTGTTGCTGATGATGAAATGGATAGCTGTGGTTCTTTCCTACACCCATCCTGCACATCCCTACCTGTTTTCACTATATTTTCCCCCTGTGTGTGTCCCTTTTCACCACTGTCCTATTTCCCCATTTTTCTTTTCTTTCAAGATTTGTTGCTCGGTACAGTGTAGAGCACTGCATTACTTAGTTATGGTAAATAGAGCTACATTGATATATGCTTTTGTAAAATATTAATCACGTTCAAAATGTACATGTGCCCTATTTCAAACCCAGACCCATCATACCTGCATGACAGTGGCTCAACCCACCAAGCCAAACAGTTGCTAATTAACACAGATATTTACATGAAAATATAAGTAATGCTTAAGTTTTTGTCATTAAACATGCTTAAGCGATGTTACACATTGTGCCGCATGCCGCAAACCATCTGAAAGAAATATAGAAAAATATTACTGTAATTAGTACTCTACTAGGGAAATACATCACTTGAAAACTATACAGACAACAATGAACATATGTATGATATGTAATAACAGGTAACCATGCAAGTATATGTACAACATGTAACAATACACTTGCTAAAGCATTAATGTAAAAATAGGATTTTAACTGGGACACTAATAGAAAAATACAACATTCTAAAGCCATACAATCTGGACAAATCCATAAATAAAACTGGAACAAAGGCCCAAAAATAGGGACAATTTTTTAATATTTTCTTGCAAAATCAGAAAGATGATAGACTAACAGGTATTGATTTAGCATGAATGTTCTGAAGTATATGGAAGTCTGAAACTCAAATGTCTGTTAGTATTTTCTGGACTCAGTCTTTAATGTTTAACAATAATTTGCCAGAAAACTACAATGTAATGAAAAACAGGCATAAAATATGCAGGCAAAATCTGGACATTCTGTAAAAATCTGTACAGATGAGAGGTATGCATGTAAGTGCAATGTGTAACAGCAAATAACTGTGGAATGATATCTACAGCATGTACAAATACCCTTGCTTTCTAAGTGACACTGTAGCTCACTCTGTCAAATGCATTGCAAACAGTACGTTCTGGTGCACATAGTCCTGGTTTGAACTACAGCTGCTTCTACCAATGAAAATACAAGTATGTGGATGTTAGCATTATATATTGTCATATGTATGTCTGTCTTATCACCTATATATCCACCCAAAGCAGTTCAGATGGAATGTCTGCATCTAAGTAATAGAACAGAAAGGCCTACAGTTACAACCACTCTTAACTACTCCTAGTACAACACTAGAAAGGCAGAGAATGCCAGGTCATGCATTAGCCTGAAGTCCCACAGGATGTTGAAGTGTATACTGAAATTGTGGCCCAGTAATATGACACTGCAGCCCAAATGACTTGGCACCTGTCCAACTGTGTAACATAATGGTTAATCTACCATGATTCATTTCTCTAGGACACACCGACCATTTTGCCTTTGATTGTGGTGCTACTACTGTTGGCTAACATACTTATTTTAAACATATGCTTTAATTTGCAGTGGAATGGGTACCCTCAATCTGTCTCTGTCTCTATAACAAGGCTGCCACAGCTTTCACACTTTCTCTTACAGCTTGTTGTCCTCCAAAGTGTTCACACTCTCTGCCTATGCCTATTGTCTGCAACATCAGCTCCAGCTTCAGCTTCAGCCAGTAGCACACACATCTGTATGTAAAATGTAGCTGCTACAGACATACTCTCTGTGATGACATATCTTTACCCCAGTTATGAGAAAGGGATTCTAATCTACATGGAAACCTTATATCTTGTTCAGTGGTTGCATGTCATTGGCTTATTATACTGCAAATCAGTTGTATTGGCTGCAAGTAGCAGTTCAGAAACAGAGATTGGTTAAGAGCCAATCACCTGATAATGACAACCACATTAAAAAGGCAAAAATCTAGCTATGGGAACCATTCTGTATGAGAGTCTCTTCACACAGTAAATGCATTATCACAACCTTCATATATCTGCAAATAACAGATGGAATATTGTACTAAATCAAATATGTAACCCTTTTGTTTACTATATGATGCATATGTGTGAATATTCTTAGGAGGAATGGGTATTATAGCATAAGCCTTTCTGAGAACTATAATGATTACATATCATTGCTCGCTAGATTTGTTATACCTACAGGGGAACTACAGTACAAGGGTGGAATGTTGTTTGTCATTGTGGCACTCTGGTCTCTTGGGAATGTGCCTTTATACTGGTTGTAATAGCTCACTGCTATTTATTTGGCACTGCTGTTTTGAAATATTATCAGGGGGTTACCCTAGGGGCCACACTACAATGGACTCCTATGTTGGGTGTCATGGACAAACAGGAATAGCTGACTATTGCTAGTATCTTAGTTGCATCCACAAATTTAGTATATTTGCACACTTTGGAATATTACATGTGTGATCAAGCAGTGGAAACTGCCAGCCATTCTGTTATTGCTGTATCTCTACACGGTGTACTCCCATATATGTGATCCTGACATGTATTCCCAATGTGTTGTCTTTCAGGAACAATGTATACAAGAAGCTGGGGCCCTTTTAAGGATGCCAAGAATTATATAATCCTGGAAAGCCTCCATCAACACCATGAACTGTTACTGTCCAGGGGGAGGCAAAACATGGAACATTGGGCAGCATTGTGGGCTGACCTGGTATGTGATCTTAATTCTGTTGGTCCCCAGAGCAGGACATATGAGCAGGTTTGACACAGTGTGGCTGACTGACATGATAAATGTGGAACACAGAAGACCAGCAGATGTGGCCAGGGATCATGGCATTGTGGCATTACCGGTAGAAGGCCTGCAGCAGAACAACCACTCTCAGCCACTAAGGAATTCTGAGAAAGCCTAGGAGAACCAACAGCTCCCAGGTATCCATCACACCATATTTCATGGATGTGGTTGCTACAGTTTCCATGCCAAAGGAGCGTCAAGGTAGGCGTAGTTTGATAAGCATTGGAATAGTGTAGCATTCAGCGTGTCAGGATGCACATAATTTTATGTGGCATGCCATGTATTTGTTTTTGGGGCAGAGTTTACTGGCAGTTTGAATCTTATGGTCAAATTTTAACCAACATAACAATTAACACGGTAGCTACTGTAAATGTGAGATATACATAGATGTGTTACCCTGTTATAGTACAACATGCGGTGGTGTTACCTCTCCCTCAACTTTTCACAGGTCCATCAGGAATCATACATGGCCATGGTCCTCCTTCTGTTAAGCACAACACTGTTTTGTTGCAGATGTAGATTTATTACAATGTATTCCTTAAAGTGTCATCCCAAGCCTGCTCGCTGGATTGATGTACTGGAGGCATGACTGCCAACTACACAGATATTTCCAGACTGTACAGACTTTAGAGTTATAACTATGCCTTGTAGGTGTGACCACACTGATAGATGTGACAGTATTGCCAGGACATTACAGATTGCCATATGAGTCAATTTTTTACAGTGTTGACACATGTCAACAGTGTACTTCATTGTTGCTGATGAGATTGTTGTTTAAAGAGCTTTCATTTAAAAGTAACTACAGAAGTTTGTTGGAAAATAATGTCCTCATGTCCTACTAGATGAGGTTGGGGGTTAAGCAGATCTGTAATAGTGACAACAGTGTATACAGCTTAACATATATTGCAAAATAGTACTGCAGAGCATAATAGTGCAGGAATTAATGTACTGCTTTTCCCTTTTTTATCACAAGTGACCAGGTGGGGTTGGTCTCTGTAGCCTTCATAACTTGAAATCAGTGTCTCTTTCAACTCAGATGATGATGCCGGAAAAACTGAGGCACATGTGGAGGTTGCAGGGGTTGAATCTGTCCCAGAGGTTTACATCCCTCTTTTGCCCTCATATTATCTGTACACAGTCAGTATGCCTACACATACCCAGTCCCTGGAGGCCACAGATATTGGACAGTCAGAGGGTGGGGACATTGAACAGGAAAGTGTGGCAACTATGGCTGCAGTGAGTGTCAATACTGGCCATAGCCAAACAGCTGGTGAGACTCCACACAGTTGGATTGATAGAGGTTCTTGTAGGAGGCCTGCTGTCCTTCCACTACCTGTTGCAGGTGTCTCATCATGGGTCACTCAGCATATGTTTTGGGCTGTCTTGGAGGCACAGGCATGTTCCAAAAGGAACTACAGATGAATGTTCAGGGTTGTGGATGCTGCACAGTCTGACATCCACAACTGCCTCCACCATGTTGCTAATACCCTGGATTGGTTGATTGATGCAGTGGAAAGATGGTGGTCTCAGACAGATGGCACACTGTCTGCCTTGGGATGTACATAATCTCTGTTGGAACACTTGGTTGGAGTTGAGCATTGGACCCATGGATGTAGGTCAGCAACTACATCAGCAGAGTGTCCATGTGGCCATGCACAATCTTGCTGCCATAGTGTCAGTACATCCAGAGGTCCAGAGGGTAGTGTGCTGTCCACACCAAGACCTGGCAGGCCATGGCCTCATGGTCATGGGTGTTCCCGTGGATGACATGGCCCCAGCACACAGCAGTCACCATCAGGTATTAGCAGTCACTATCAGGTACTAGCATGGCTTCTGACCTTGGGCATGGAGGTGCCAGTACAACTCTTGGCAGAAGCAGTTCCCATGTTTTGGGGTGGATACAGTGAACTGTCAGCTCTACTATGTATGGTTCACAGCTGTCTAACATACACATATGTAGGGCTAGCACTGTTCTTGACAGTGTTCATTCATACACTTAGACACCACTTTTACAATCAGGTCACCTACAGACACAAATGGCACATTTCCATGGCCTATATTCGTGCTTCCCTTCATGACTCACACACATGCTTCAGCCTATTGGGTCAGCCTAGGCCTTCTGCACCCCCAGACAAGACCCTGTGCAAATGATGATACCTATGCCACATCCTTGTCATCCTCATCATTGATGCAGGGAAATGGAGCTATGCATCTGATGCACCGAGTGACTATATAAATTGATATTTATTTGTGTAATCCACTAATGACTTTGACATGCCACTTGTACTGCTCACTGACAGATACTGTACACTGACATATGTAATAAGTAAACCACATCATGTTGTATACCTTACATTGTATGATGTCATAATGGCTGTATACTAACCCAAAGAAAGGTGTCTCATGGACTTGTTTATTTTTTCTATGTGAGACACCTATAGATGCACAATGACAATAAACCTATAAATGTTGCAGGACTGGATGGAATGTCAGCACAGAAGAAATATGTCTTCAGAACGGTACAGCACTATATATGACTCCATAGGTTCATATGTGTATAGCAGGCTAACAAGGACAATGGCTTCTTTCTGCCTACTCATGCATCTCTAATCTCTGACAAGGTGTGATACCCTTGATAACTGTCAGCATGGTTTCAGTAGCTAATACAAGCTGTAGTGATGGAGATGAACCAGCTTCAATTTGCCTGTGTCCATTACACATGTTTGTCCTACATCAGTTAAGATTGCCTTGTTTCGCATCCCATTTTGTAACTTGCACATGATGTGTGTTACAGCAGAAGTGTGCTGCACATGCATGGGGAGGCTGATATATATAGGTTATAGTGTATGAGTTACATACCTGTCTCTCCAGCATGTAGTATTTATACTATAGTGAAGGTGTAGGTGTGTAGAATAGCTAATACACATGTTAGTCCTGTCTTGGATATGCAGGAGGTACACAATGGGATCTCACACCTCCCTGTATGGCAGCCATGCAGCTTCCCTCCAAGGCATATGGGAGACAGACTACACAATCGCAGCCTTGACACAGTCTGTATAGCACATATTATCTACACTATGTATTGGTTTACCATTGAACATCTGTGGGTCTTACAGTTGTTAGATATGCTTGTGTAGTGACATAGCAAATGCGGCATTGCACTCCATGATACATGTGATGATTGCTAAATACAGTATAACAATAATATTCTGGGTTTATGTGTCATTCCTTTCTCTATAGGTTGCACAAAACTAAATGAATCCCCCACATTGTAATTACCAGTATCAGTCAAAGGCTAGATCACTCTGTGTCCATATGTCCCTGAGTAATGGCTCAACTGTGCAGTGTGCAGACAATACTATATTTTCCAGGGGTGGATGACTTCCAAAAGGATAGTATTGTGCATTGCTTGGCATTTACTATTTGTCAGTAGCTCAGACAACAACTGAATGTGTGTCTCATCCCATTCTGGATAACTGTTGGATCTGTGTGGTATTTAGTATCATCTCCTAATTTGCAAGCATCTGCAAATGTAGTCAGTCAGAGGTCACTGACAGTGGCCATGACTGCAGAGAAGAGATGGCTAGCAGGGATACTCCATGAATGATTTCTGAGGGAAGTTCACTGATGACTGGCTTCATTGTAGTGGTCGACTACCCAATGCTATCTTCCTGGATAAGGACTATTAGACACTTGCTTATCCACCAGCTGACATACTACTTTGTAAATAACCTATTCAGTTTTTCATCAATGCCTGGTGGCTTAATATTGCCAAATGCCTTGTCAGGCTACGGTAGGTGGAGTGAGTCATATTGCCCTCATCCAGTGCATAGTTTATCAGTTAATGAGGGCCACCAGTTTGGGTAGGCATGATCTGCCCTTGATCAAAACAAACTTTGTTTGGTACAGTGTCTGTAGATGTATGACATTCTTACTGATCTTTCCATGATAACTTATGTCATGGTTTTAAATATCAAATGACTGAGAGATCTGAAAACAGTGCTTGGTGGTGCATGCTAGTTGTCCTCCATGCAACTAAGAATTTCAGGTACTTAGATAATGTATTCCATGAAAATAGTCATCCAAGATGTCTGTGTCTGTACAGAGCACAGACAAACAATGCAGGGAAAGGTAATATGTACACCCTGTGAAGGTAAGATGGGAGGTTTTACACAGGTATGCTGCAGTTGAACACTACTCAAGCAGAGTGTACTGAAAGGACACAATCATCTTGTGAAGAATGTGGAATGCAGGGGAGTTCCCTGAATTGCTAGTGCCTGCCTACCACTAATGCAGCTCCCACCACAACCACTCTCTCTTGAGAAACCATGCCCCAGTACTTTTTCTTTAAGCAGAAACAAAACATTACTATGAAGCTCATGATGAGAAGCAGGACACAGCCTATTAGTTCATCCACATAGTTGTCCCATTTCAGGCAAGGCTCTGTAGGCTTTGCATACCTTTTTCCATGTAGATGCCTTGATTAGCAACCTGAATTGACTTTTGCATATATTATGCCTTCTTGTTCCAGGGTTGGTGATATTTCACTAGGATACTAATGCAATGTTGATCAGGAGCACAACTGCAGCATCACAATATAATGTGCACTGTCCGGTGACATAGATGTCCAAGGTTGCTCAAACAAGCACCACAGTGGCAGTGATCCATGTTATGTGACACTGTTACTGCAATTCATGCATCCTGTCCTTCAACAGCTTAATGTTGGATATCTCAATGAAATGGCTCTGAGGCCTACTGCAGGGAATGGCCACCTTTGGCCAAAGTGTGTCAACCTGCCATATGTCCTAAGCATGTCATACCTTACAGTTATGTACCCGGAACACATGTCTGTCTTCCCACATCATATCACACAACATCCAGTTTTCTGTCTGGTTACTTCACAGGCATTGTAGACTTGATAGCCCAAAGTCATGTCTGCAAAGTTGAACAGGTCCTCTGTGCATGTATGGTCATCCACATCTTCACTGCAATTAATGTCTACAAGCACTGTGTTTCAGGCTGTCAACCCCAAGGGTGTAGCAGCACAACCCTAACATTATTGTAATTGCACAGTGTCACATTTGTAGGTATGGTATTATGACCAACAGGATTATGGTTAATCCATCCAAGGGCCACATGCCTGGCAAAGCATTGTAATCACACAACCATGTTATGGCACACTGTCAGGTGCTGTGTTACCATCAGGGACCTACATAAAGGTGACAACATGTTACATTTCACCATCTGTCATGACACTGCCTCATGATGGCCTTCTGTGATGTGCACACAAGCATGACTATATAGCTAATGACATTATCAATGACTGCTGATGAGATGTGGAAAGTGTCCCAACCCCTGTACTCCCATGCCACACAAGCACAATGTGTGAGACATGTGACTGTGTTACAAGCCTTGATTCAATGGTGTCTTACATACCAGTCAGTACATATGGCAATGAGCATTTTGCCAACATGCACAGCTCACTTCCTGCTCCACCCACACCCACATCACACACACACCTTCAGGTATGGAACTCCTTGCCAGACATATTTCCAAACAGGCAACATAGAAAACCATACAAAAGCCCAGTACACATAATCATACCTCTGGAGACCACAGTACACATAAAAGCTCATGCACTACTGTATCACCGGTCAAACACCTGAGGCAAACCCAAAAATAAAACCTATTATTCATAGGTGATTACATCCTGAGACACACTGATGTCCGTGTCACCAGACTAAAGATGGGAAAGGTCAGAATTAGCTGTCTGTGGGTTGACACAATACACTATAAGGGATAGGGATAGATTCCTGATCCAGAGACTCCCCAGGCTCTGGAATAGATTGCCCATACATGTCAAGCAGAGTGCCTCTTTGGCCCTCTTCAAAAGGAACCTTGATGATTGGATGGGAGAAAGGAAATTCACCCTGGGGATCACATCAGTTGCCCTGCTAGACAGGGGTCCAGGGAAGTAAATAGTGTGGGAAGAAATAGCCAGGGAATTGTTATGGCTAGGCTTGTATAGGCCCTAGGGCTGATAGCCTAGTACCAACCTATGAAACTATGAACCTATAACACACATTGACACAAGTCAATGAATATCAGGTAACATACTGATGACATCATAGTTCCTGCAGGTGTGTACAGATTGGGAAATATGTCATCAGACTGTATGCAGACACATGACTGACCTGAGAAAGTGTCTCTTACAGGTATGTCCATAGCTTCCAGCTGTATTTGACCCTCACCTAGGATGATGGCTCAATACACACGGAAAATGATGTATGTCAATAATTTCCTAAGCATCTGGTGTCATTGTAAGGGGATCCACTACATGTCCATCTGAGATGACTTGCACAACACACCTTAATGCTCTGCCAGAGATGGTCTTCATCTGTCACCCCTGGGATGTTGAGTACTGGCCAAGGCTGCTGACACCCCCACAGTGCATCTTATAGGCACTGTCTGTAGGGATATCTTTCCAATGAGAATGCCATCTTCATACAACATCACTGTTATGCTGCTACACGCTAGGAATGGCAACTTTAAACCCCATTCTATGGAAAGTGCCCCCACCTCCCCACCTTGGAATATGCAGACATTTGTGCTGTCAAAGACACCTGGCTTAAGGCTGTGGACAGCACCCCAACCATACCAGACAACACGTCCTTCCACACATGCAGACTTCAAACTGACAGTGTGCAAGGTAAAGCAGGTAGTATATACATATTCATTAGGGGTAAATACACATGCAGATTAGTGAACAGTGTGATTTTCCCGGAGACACTGCAGGTGCTATTTGCATCTGGAAGGGCACCTAATTAACCATTGCCAGCTACAGGAGTTGCACCATGAATCCAGACACCTTGTGCTTATTTGAATGTTTTTGTGTTTATCAAGATACATCAGTACACCATGATTTGGGGTTATATTAAGTAACCACCAACTGTGTTTGTTAGTTGTGCACAAGCTCATTTGCCCAAAGGCTACTCCATGTCCTTCACTACAATGCCCTGGGCCAGTGGCATGACATCCCCAGAAGGATAGTCAATGTACTTCATCAGGTGTTTAACAGTATGAATGACCACCGGAGCCCTTCCACTATGAGGTCCTCCCTGGTGAGATCTGCCCACAGATCAGTTTCATTAAAACTAAGTTTCAAACCTATACCTCCCCCTGGAAAATACACTAATATATATATCAAGAAAGCAATTTATTTCCCCACTATTTGGAAAGTTTCTCACATTATACTCCTACACCCAGGAGGTAACTCCATTGAGTTAAATAACTATTGCCCCATTGCCATCTTATCCCCTCTGTCTAAAATTCTCTAAAGAGTCAGCCATACCCAATTCACAGATTACCTTCACAAAGAAAAATTGCTAACAGATACACAGCATGGCTTTTACCACTCTCATAGCACCACCACAGCCCTGATGTCCTTTATTAACACAGTCAGCCACTTTAGAAACAATGAGCAATATGTATCAGCCATCTTCCTTGACCTATCTAAGGCCTTCAATATGGTCAACCACCCAAAATTAACATCCTCTCCTCCCTGAAACTCTTTACCTAATCTATCTCCTGGTTCCAAAATTACCTTGCAGGATGTCTACAAGCCGTCCTATGGCAGCAACAAATATCCCCCTTCTTCCAGTTAGAATAGGAGTTACCCAATGTTCCATCCTGGGGAACCTACTTTCCTCTACCTTTGTCAATCAACTCCATACCTCCACACCTCAATCCACCATAGTCCAAAATGCTGATGATTCAGCTCTTATATGCTCAGCCTCCTCTCTTCAAGCACTCTATAAGCATAACTGGGAATCTTTCCTATTGGCTGAAAACTGGTTCACTATCTCCCACTTCATCCTTAAACCCAAACAAAACAAAATTTCTCTTCTTCCATCCAGGCAAAACCCCCTCCAACAAAGACAAAACCCCCTCCTTTCAGCATCTTATCCAAAAAAAACTGACATTACCTCCTTAATTCACACTAAACTGTTGGTGTTGAAATAGACATCAATCTGAAGTTTGATATACATATTGCCCAAACCATTAAAAAAAGTCCCCAAAAAACTTGGTCTCCTGTATAGGAACAATAAATTCCTAACCAATAATACTAAATCCACTATTGCCCGAATGCACCTCCTATCCACTCTCTAATACACTTCCCCATTACTTACCAACCTCCATAAAACTGACCTTGCCAAACTTGAATCTTACTATAATAAGATAGCCAGATTTGCAACTGGTGCTTCATATAGATCACATCACTGCGCATAACTTAGACAACTTAATTGACTGAAAATTCTGCAGCTACTGAACTTTAATCAACTTACCTTTGCTCATAAAATCCTCATCACCAAGATAAAACTCCTGCTCTCCATAACCTCTTACAGCCATACAACTCCACTAGATATCTCCGCTCTACCAACAAATCCTCCTACATGTGTCCAAAGCAAACAACTCAGCCAATGAATCATTATTTTCACACTACATCTCCAAATTATGGAATAAACTCCCAAGCTCTCTCATTTCCAACTGCTCTATTCCACAATTCAAAACACTACCAAAAGCACAATTTTCAAATTCCTGGCTCTGTCCCTGCAACCCTACATAATAGCTCAATTTCCCTTCCTTAGTAGCTAATAATTGCTTACACATATCTTCACCTGGCCTGGAACTGGAACTCACTACCTATTATATTTGAGCACAACTCTCTCTCCTGTGCAATAGCCAGTGGTGTTTTACATACTCTGTAGGTCTCCAACTGCTCGCTTCCAGAATATAAAATGTAATGCATGACATGTTGGCTACAAGCTACTACTACCTCTTCATGTAATTATAATCTTTCTTGCTCTTTTATATGGCATTGTACTCTTTTCCATTGCCTTTATATTACTTAATATTCTTTTGAATTTATTTCTGCATTTTTGTCAAATTATTATTGCATATTGTACTATGATTTTGAAGTAAAAATGGAAATTTTCTCCCCGGCATCTGCTGAAAAAGGACCTGTGTCCAGTTGGACTTTCCTGATAAATAAATGTAAAATAAATAAAAAAATAAAATATTACCTCCTATGGGATGGTTTACATAGCTTGACTACACCCCCCTCAGATGGGACAGGCAAGTATGTAGAGCTGTACATCAATACTTTATGCAAACACCAGTACAACTGTAGAGACTCGGCTGTATCTGATTGTGGAAACATGTTCCTCATTCCACAGAAAACCTTCCTGGTGGATAACTGCCATTAACAGGCTGGATAATAAGAGGTGGATATTGCTGTGTTGACAGTTGGCACGAGAGTGCCCCCCCCACCCCCAAAATGGAGGCACACCCTCCTCAGCTAAAACAAGCACATAGTGTTGGTGTGATGTCATGCAGGCATAGTATGTGGCAAAATTAGCCTTCCCCACAAAGGGCAACCACAACGCACAGTGCAGCTGCATGTGTAGCCTCAGAAGAATGGCCCAGACTGTTGGTGAACTCGTACTTAATGATAACACATATAATGAGTCTGTACTCATAGATAACATGTTGTCCCACAGGTTCTCAGTTAACTTCACTCCCCAGTCCTCACCACATGTGCCACATGACATCCCTACAACCTGTCCCATGCCATCTATATCTACAGAGCAGGTTGTAACTGGCCTCTCTATGGAGGAAACACAGCATTTATTGGATATGCCAATATCCCAGGCTGTGTCTTACATGGGATACAACAAGGCTTACTAAAACCAATGAGAACTCCTTGCACTCACACTGTAACCACTAGCTGCATTCCAGCTGACTGGAAAATGGCAAGTGTTATCCGCTTGCACATTGGGGTCTACTTTGACCCATCGAAATTATACTTCGAAACTGAAATAACCAATCCAAGTTCCACGAAAGGGTGTTTCAGTGAAAATGCACTTTCGCAATACTCAATACATAGAACACACAAAAAAAATACACACACACACACACACACACACACACACACACACACACACACACACACACACACACACACACACACACACAGAAAAAATAATACAAAAGCAGTTATGCAGGGGGGCAAGCTCCCATGTAATCCCCATGTGGGGGGCTGTGCGCCCCACTCCAACTACTTATATATACTAATTCCAAGACTGCACTACAGTGAGGAAAAGGAAATATTTCCTTACCCTCACTGTACCACAATCTATAACACCTACTTGGTGTAATGAGTTTCGCGAAAGTGCGTTTTTGTTGAAATGTACTTTCGCAGAATTGGGATTGGTTATTTCAGTTTTGAAAAAGTGTAGTTTCAATGGATTGAAGTAGACCCATCCACTGACCACCACAACTATCAACCTATTTGCCTGAGTAGCCATATCTGTCAGCCCATGGAGCAGATCATCATGGAGCTGATCAGCAAAGATATATGTGATCTACAAATAGTTTGGATTTCTGAAAGGAAGATCATGGCTGCTAAACGTGGTGGACATGTCTTAGGCAGTCACCTAGGATGTAGAAATGGGGTCATCAGGGGATACAACCCACTGGACTTAGCCAGGCTGTGTGAATGTATCCCCCACTCAGGCATCATTGACAAAATCACCCAGTTAGGCATCAACAGTAATTACATTATAGGGGTCACTAAGCGTCTCACTGATGGAACACATATTCAAAATAAGGGAATCTGCCTCCAGTAGCTGATATGCATGCAGCAGTGCTCAACAGGGCTCAGTCCTGTGTCCTTTACTACTTGGAATCCATTTAACATTGGTACAAGCAATACCTGAATGTTTGTGGCTGACAACTTTGAGTGATGCCAGCAAATGGTGAGCGGTCATTATTGTGTCAATATCTTACAAATGGGTATTTCTGAGCAAATGCCTGTTGACATATTAATGCCCGTAAGCTCCATGCAAATATATATGTAGTATAATTTCCATCTGTAACACCTATGTGCCTGGTAAGTAGCACATCTACATACTCAGGGGTAATAGACCTGGGCACACAGTCCTGTCCACACAGGTTTACTTTACACATAATTTACCTTAGATCACCATGTCTCCCCCGTGGTAAGAGGGGAATCATATGTCATGCCTGAGGGCACTGTCATCCACAATTAATGTAGTCATAACTTCCATGTTCTCTTCCCTCAGCATGCCAATATTTGAGTGCAATGGCCATTTTGCAATGCACCTTTCCAAGCACTACCTTTCATTGCACACAACACAATGGTCCCTCACAACATGTTCAGTATCTGTCCAATGGGGATCTTCTAAAATCATTGTCATTGTAACATGTGGCATATAGAATACTCAGAGGTTTTTCTCTGCCTTGCATACAAGGCAATTTGTGACCCTGCTTGAGTGGAAATGCTGCATATCTGTAGGTGGCATAGTACATGGATTTCTCACTGTCAGGACAATAACCTAGTATATGACATTAGTAACACATGCTCGTGGAAGAGATCTGTCTAGCAGACTTTTACAAACCTTTGAAACAGACTCCTGCTTAATGGCAAACAGAGCACCTCACTGGGCCTTGTCAGATGTCGTCTGTATGATTGGCTGGGTGACTGTCATTTCACCACAGCCTTCTCCCTGTGTCCCTCATGGACAGGGGCAATATTTTCTGATAGTGAAAATAAAAGTTAAAACTTGCTAGGATTTTAAGGGCTCTATGGCCATTAGGCTACTAAAGTTCAAAGATCCTCTGATTCCATAAGCTAATGTAAAATGTTCTAACAGCAACACACACAACCTGGCTACATTGAGGATAGCAACAGTTCCAATTAATGTTTGTAGGACACTGCATAGAATACAAAATCCTAGTTGGCTGCAAGTAGATTAGAACACCTACCTATCTAATAGTACACACTACACATCACAGTACCTAAGACACACACACCACACCTCAAGTCTACTATTACTATCTCTTTAGGACATGTTATGCTTGATGATGATTGTGATCTGTAGTGAGAGTAGAGAACAGGTGGAGGAGACCCTGGAGAGGTGGAGATATGCTCTAGAGAGAAGAGGAATGAAGGTCAGCAAGACTAAAACAGAATATATGTGTGTGAATGAGAGGGAGGATAGAGGAATGGTGAGGATGCAGGGAGTAGAGGTGGGGAAGATGAATGTACTTGGGATCAACAGTTCAGAGTAATGGTGAGTGTGGAAGAGAGGTGAAGAAGAGAGTACAGGCAGGATGGAGTGGGTGGAGAAGAGTGTCAGGAGTGATTTGTGACAGACGAGTACCAGTAAGAGTGAAAGGGAAGGTCTACAAGAAGGTGATGAGACCAGCTATGTTATACGGGTTGGAGACAGTGGCATTGACAAAAAGGCAGGAGACACAGCTTGATGTGGCAAAGTTGAAAATGTTAAGATTTGTAGTGGGTGTGACGAGGATGGACAGGATTAGGAATAAGTATATTAGAGGGTCAGCCCAGGTTGGAAGGTTTGGAGACAAAGCCAGAGAGGCAAGATTACATTGGTTTGGACATGTGCTGAGGAAGGATGCAGAGTATATTGGGAAAAAGATGCTAAGGATGAAGCTGCTAGGTAACAGGAAAAGAGGAAGGCCTAAGATAAGGTTTATGGATGTGGTGAGAGAGGACATGCTGGTGGTTGGTGTGACAGAGCAAAATGCAGAGGACAGGAAGAAATGGAAACAGTTGATCTGCTGTGGCGACCCCTGATGGGAGCAGCCGAAAGAAGAAGAAGAAGAAGATGCTTGATGATGCCAGCAGGCCTTGTTGTGGTCAGGCATTTGTTGGCCCGCATCCCCAGCTACAACCAAGATACTGCAAAACCCTACTTCTTTCTAAGTCAATGAGGTGACCCTTTTTAAGTCATATGGAGATATATACACACATCAAGTGGTCTAGAGTGAGATTAGAACTTCTAATTATCTAGTCTTACACACTGTGGAGCACAGTACTTAAACATGCAACACAGATGTGGCAATAGTAGCTGGTAATCTTAAGATTGATGACATCAGCAGGCCTTGTAGAAAAGGGCAGTTTGGAGGCCGGCATCAACTTACAGGGACAAAAAGTGCAGCAGCATTGCAGTTTGGTAGTCAATGAGAGATTCACAGATGTTTTACAGGGGGATTACATACACAGATCACAGTACTTATCGCATACACCACGACTGACGTCTGTTTTATACATGACTGCAGGCAAAATACTTGTGGATTACATAAACTAGGTGTGTGTTGAACAGCATCTGTGGCCTGCAGGGTGATATTGCTTCATACTGTTATCTGCATTTAGTAGTCTAGCAGTCAGATAACTGTTATTTCTCTTAGTTATGTGGCTCCAGTTACAAGTTTGGCCATATGTGGCTGTTTGCATTTGGATGGGCAAGCCTGTGGGCAGGAACAATATGTCCTATTCATGCACGCATAGGTAACATTATACATTACACCACCTGTACACCTGTTGCTGTATGTGTGGTGACATACACCAGGCACAGGGGTCTATAAGTAAGTGGATTATGTAATGTTGAGCCCTTACTTTGGATCCTTTCAGCAACATTATAGATGTGTCATAGTGCAGCTTTACTCACTATTATCAGGCATGTAGAGCAATACAGACATCCACACACATATTTATGCATATAACAAGGATGTATATATAAATGTAGCTATGTGTTAGTATGATATATATATATATATATATATATATATATATATATATATATATGTTTTTACACACACACACACACACACACACATATATAATATATATCTATATATATCTATATATATATATATATATATATATATATATATATATATATATATATATATATATATATATATATATATATATATATATATATATATATATATATATATATATATATATATATATATATATATATACGTATATATATATATATATATATATATATATATATATATATATATATATATATATATATCTAGGTTCATAGGTTCATAGGTTAATACTAGGCTATCTGCCCTAGGGCATTTATAAGCCTAGCCAGAGTGTGTATGGCTTTCGCCACCCATTTTAAATTAATTTTGCTATGCTCTTTTTCGAGGTTAGTATACTGTGCCTCTGTCTAACAGTGGCACAGAAGTGATACCCAGGGTAAACCTACAATCTCCCATCCACTCATCAAGATTCCTCTTGAAGAGAATCAATGAGGGACTTTGACTAACCTGGACTGGGATTTTGTTCCAGAGTGAAGGGAGCCTCTGGGTTATAAATCTGTCCCTCCAGCATGTCCTATTTATTTCAGTGCTGAGGTTCAAGTCCCTCGAGCGCGTAGCTTGATGTGATTTGGATTTTCTGAGGTGCAGCATGTCCATTAATTCCAGGTTGGACATGGCTTTATATGTCAGGCACAGATCGCCTCTGAGCAGATGGTATGCCACTTAGTAGAGCTTGAGTTTCTTTAACTGGGCAGCATACGGCATCTGTTTGAGCCCCTTGATCCTCTTTGTGAGGTACTTTTGGGGTCTTTCCAGTTGTTGCAGGTGTCTGGTATGGTACATCCCAAAAGAAGCATTGTACTCAATTATGGGCCTGATGATGGATGAGTAAAGAGGCACGATGACCTCCCCTGATCTAGATGTAAATCCCTTCATGATTAGGTGGGCTATATAAAATGTTTTTCTAACCACTTTGGCCACGTGGTTGTCAAATGAGAGATTGCTATCAACTTGGGTCCTCAGGTCCCTAATTACTTCTTCTGTACTTAATGGATTACCACCTATGTGGTAATTTGTGGGCACTTTGTTTTTGTCAAAGGGGATGACTATACACTTTTTGGTGTTTAGCTTGAGGCCATGGCTCTGGCACCATTTGTCTGTTTCTATGAGGCCCTTTTGGAGGATGCTTGTGTCGGCTGGAGAGTCTATTATGGCACCCAGTTTGCAGTCATCTGCGAACTTGGTCAGCCACAGTCCTTCCATGTTGGCCTGTACCTCCAAGAAACATATACCGAACAAGAGAGATCCCAAGACTGAGCCTTGTGGGACGCCTCTTGTAACTGGTTTGGAGTCTGACATGGCTCCAGCTATTCTAACCATGTGGGTTCTTTTCTTGAGCCAGTTTGCAACCCATCTAGTGACATAGGGGTTTATATTTAAGCTGGTGAGCTTATCTATAATGCCCGAGTGGGGTATTGTATCGAAGGCTTTCACGAGGTCCAGGTAGGCTGTGTGGACCACCTTCCCCTTGTCAATGGCCTTGGTGACTGTTTCAAAGAAATATACCAGGTTTAAGAGGCATGATCTGCCCTTAACAAAGCCGAACTGGGTAGGATCCAGTGTCTGTACGTCCCCAATATCTTTATTTATAAGGTCCATGATGATCCTTTCCATAGCTTTGCAGACCAAGCTAGTGAGAATTATGGGGCGATAGTTTCCAGGATCCGTTGAGGCACCACCTTTGTGGAGAGGGACCACTGTTGCTGTACGCCACTCTTTGGGTACATATCCTCTAGTAAGGCTGAGATTGAACAGTAGTTTTAGGTTTGGGTTTAGCTCTTAGGTTCATAGGTTCATAGGTTCATACTAGGCTATCTGCCCTAGGGCATTTATAAGCCCAGCCAGAGTGTGTGTGGCTTTCACCACCCCTTAGGATGAGAATACTATATCCATTAGTTTGCTGTGCCTCTGTCCAGCAGTGACACAGAGATGATTCCCAGGGTAAACCTACGATCTCCCATCCACTCGTCAAGATTTCTCTTGAACAGAGTCAGTGAGGGGCTCTGCCTCACATGGACTGGGATTCTGTTCCATAGTGTAGGGAGTCTCTGGGTGATGAATCTGTCCCTCCAGCACGTCCTATTTATATCCGTGTTGAGGTTTAAGTCTCTTGCTCTCGTGGCTCTGGTGGATTTGGATTTTTTGAGGTGGAGCATGTCCATTAATTCCGGGTTGGACATGGCCTTATATGTCAGGCACAGATCACCTCTGAGCAGATGGTATGCGACTGAATAGAGCTGGAGTTTCTTCAGTCGGGCATCATATGACATATGTTGGAGCCCCTTTATCCTTTTGGTGAGGAACTTTTGGGGTCTTTCCAACTGCTGTAGGTGTCGGGTAAGGTACATTCAATGGGCGTTGTACTCAATCATTGGTCTGATAAGTGAAGAGTACAGGGGTACAATGACCTCTCTTGATCTGGATGTGAATCCCTTCATGATCAGGTGGGCAATGTAGAAGGTCTTCCTAACCACTTTGGCAATGTGAGTGTCAAAAGAGAGGTTACTGTCAACTTGGGTCCCCAGGTCCCTGATAACTTCTTCCGTGTTTAATGGATTACCACCTATGTGGTAATTAGGGGTTACCTTGTTTTTCCCAAAGGGTTTTGCTATACATTTTTTGGCATTTAGCTTAAGGCCATGGGTCTGGCACCAGTTATCCATTTCTATGAGACCTCTCTGGAGGATGTCTGTGTCTGATGGAGTGTCAATTATGGTGCCCAGTTTGCAGTCATCTGCAAATTTTGTCAGCCACAATCCCCCTGTGTTTGCCTGCACTTCAGAAAAATAAATGCCGAACAAGAGGGGGCCCAGGACTGAGCCCTGTGGGACACCGCTCGTGACCGGCTTAGAGTCTGACATGGCACCAGCAACTCTAACCCTATGTTTTCTGTCCTTGAGCCAGTTTGCAACACATCTTGTGACATATTGGTTTACATCTAAGCTGGTGAGCTTTTCTATGATGCCCGAGTGGGGTATTGTGTCGAACGCTTTTGCTAGGTCAAGGTAGGCTGTGTGAACTGCCTTACCCTCATCAATGGCCTTAGTGACTGTTTCAAAAAAAGTCGACCAAGTTCAAGAGGCAGGATCTGCCCTTGACAAAGCCAAATTGGGTAGGATCCAGTGTCTGTAGGTCCCCAATGTCTTTATTTATGAGTTCCATTATGATCCTCTCCATAGCTTTGCAGACAAGGCTCGTCAAGCTTATGGGGTGGTAATTTCCAGGGTCCGTAGAAGCACCGCCTTTGTGGAGTGGGACCACAGTTGCCGTACGCCATTCTTTGGGTACGTATCCTGTAGTAAGGCTAAGATTAAACAGCAGCCTTATGTGTGGGTTTAGTTCCTCATTGAGTTCGTGTAGCACACAGCCGGGGACACCATCCGGTCCCATTGATGCTGTGTTTTTTGCTTTAGAGAGAGCAGCTCTCACCTGGGCATCTGAGATGTTTGAGAGGCTAGACTCTGGTGGGATAGATATTTCTCCTTTTGGGGGGGGGGGGAGAAATTTGCACTGAACCTGTCTGCCAGTATGTTGGCCATGTCTGTGGGATCAGTGATTTTTTTATCATTTTGGACTAATTCTGAGCATATCTGGGAGTTTCCACCCAGGTTTCTAGCATAGCTAAAGAAGGCCTTATGATTGTCTTTTGTGTCATTAGCGATTTTTCTCTCAAAGTTGGCCTTGGATGATTTTATGAGTGATCGTAGTTTTTGGCTAGTATTGATCAGAGATGCCTTCCCTTTTAGGGATTTTGCTCTGTCATGTAGTAGCTTTCTCCTCTTGTTGTAGAGTTTGTTTATGGCTGGGGTCCACCAGACCGGGCCTGCCTTTGGTGGAAAGGGTCTTGATTTTATTAGGGATTGCTTGATCCATACATTCCTGGAGGTGCTCAGAAGGCATTTGTAAGGGTTTCAGCAGCGTGGGTTGTAGTTTCCACTGGCTTGCGGGCCTTCAAGGATACCACTCCAGTTTTAAGATGTGTGAAGTTTGCTTTTGAGTAGTTCTTCACTGTGGTCTTTTGCTGGGGGTGGGGGCGGGATGTGGATCTCCAATGAGATTAATTTATGGTCTGATTTCACCAATGAGGGATATACTTCCAGTGTGGAGCATTTTGTCCCCATGTTTGTGATGATCAGGTCTAGTATATTTTCTCCTCTTGTGGGAATGGTGACTAGTTGTTCCATAGCATTTGAGTTTATGAACTCCAGGAACCTTTGGGCTAGGGTGTTGGGGCTTGAGTAATGTTCCCAGTCTATGTTTGGGTAGTTGAAGTCACCCAATATGATGGTGTTTGGAGAGACATTCATACTCTCCAGTGTCTTCAGGAAGGCTGTGTGGGTTTCCTGAGTTTGAGTAGGTGGTCTGTAGCATGCTACAAACTGTAGGGCAGTTTTACCTATGGTTAATTGCACCTGGATGGTCTCCGAAGCTTCGTACGTTGCAACTAACCTGGAGGTGTGGGTATCCTTTATGAATATGGATACTCCCCCTCCTTTTGGGGTTCGGTCCGGATTTTGGGGCCGGAACGCATGATATGAGGTATAACCTGATAGTGCCTGGGAACTCTCAGGAGCCTTGAACCAGGTTTCAGTCACAGCACAGACATCGATGTTCTCCATACTGAGGAGGGCTTCGAGGGCATGCATCTTGAGGTTTAGACTTCTGGCATTGAGCAGTATTACCCTTAGTTTTTCTCCATTTTTGTTTTCTAGGGCGGTAGGTTTATCATTTGAGCCTTGCCTTAAAAAGGCACTATGGGGGTGGCAAGAGCCTTTGCCAATATCCGAAAGCCCAGGGTGACAGGTGCAAGCCGTCCCTTGCGAAGCAGCGTGGCTTGTCAAGCATGTCATCCCAGGCAGACAGACATTGGATCCCCTTAGAATGACACCAGTAATTAAGCCAATTATTAAAGCTGATAATTTTGTCTCTGTATTGTGGCATCATTCTTGGTGAGGGTAGGATACTGCTCAGGGTCAGGGTCATACCGGCCTGGGCTACATAATCTGAGAGCTCCTCTATGTCTCTTTTCATGTAGTCCAGGGAGGTATGTCTCAGGTCGTTCACACCGGCATGGACAATGACTGAGTCATACTTGTACTTGCTGTGGAGTGACCTGAGTGCTTGTGTTATGTGGCGGATTCTAGCGCCTGACAGGCAGCTTACTGTGATCTTTTCCTTGTTCAGTCTGGTGAGTGGGACGCCAGTGTGTCTGACTATGGAGTCACCTATAACAAGTGTGTCTGGCATTGTGTTTGGCCTTAAGGGCTGTGACTGTTTAGCACACTGACTTTGAGAACTATGTGTTGCATGTCTTATGTCTTGAGGTGGCAGTTGCTTGGGTGTCTGCTTTGGAGGCCTCTGTAGTTTTGGTAGATTTTTGATCAGTGCCTCCGAGTATGTCTTTGTGTATTTATGTGTTTGTTTTGCAGTTGTGATAGTTCCATGTGAAACTGGGTTTGTGGTGTGCGTGGTTTCCTTCTCCTCCTGTCTGGTCTTGCCAGTCCTGAGTTGAGAGAGCTCAGCCTCCAGTTTGGCTATATAGTTGCATCTCTCACATGTATTTGTGTTTTGTGGAAGAAGGAGTGGGTTGCCTGTGTACATGAGGCAATTGTAACATTGCCTCAAGATGCCCAGATTCACCAGCTGAACAGGAGAGGACGCTAGCAACTGACCTTTCGACATGCTAGAAAAAGTGAAAAAGTTTGCTGTGTAACTGAGTCAGAAGGGACCTATAGGGAAATGGGTACTCAAGGGGATTCTAGGCTAATGTAGTACTTTGTTTAGTATATAAGTACTTTACCTATATAAAAAATGCTTTAGGAGCAAGTGCTGAGCTTTTGAGATGGAGAATAGACTGCTTAGATTGCAAGTAGAGAAATTTTAAGGGAAAAATTGAAGAGCAGACTTTACGGAGCCAGAAATAGTTTAACCTTGTTTAACCGGCACTGCCCGAAGGTGCTCTATGGGCAACTCCATGCTAAATCACGCAAAGCTACTAAAGCGGGCTTTATAGCAGGGGTTGAAAAGAGCTAGGAATTGACCCAAAATGGCCAATAGACTACAAGTTTCTGGCTGGAACCACTGCTCTAGGGACAAATAGGCTACTCAGTGCTCCCCACTCCCACTGGTGAACAAAGAAGCTTCACTTTATCCAAATAAGGATATGGAATAGCACAGGAACCAAGCCAAAGCCCAGAGATCAGCAAACTCTGAAGACTGGACTATTCTAGTTCAGTAAGGCGGGAAAACAAGATTTTTTTTTTTTTTTTTAGAAAACAGACAGTAAATGCTTTTAAACGGCTAGCGCACTTGAGTGTGTTAGCCTACAGGTAAAATTAAGCAACAAATAACTTTTTAAAAGTGCAAAACAGTTAATCAACACAAAACAGTTTAAATAGAATGCAGAGCTGTATAAACAGGCGAAAATGCAGTCGCTAAGCAGTAAATAATCAAAAAGCCAGAAAAAAATACTTAAATCAGGAAAAAGTCAATCTTTTGCTCTCTACTGCTTGTAGAACTCTGCAGGACACCACGAGGAGCTGTGCTGAGTTGAATACAAGCTAAAGCGCTAAAGCGGGCTTTATTACAGGGGGCTGAAAAGAGCTAGGAATTGACCCAAAATGGCCAATAGACTACAAGTTTCTGGCTGGAACCACTCCTCTAGGGACAAATAGGCTGCTCAGTGCTCCCCACTCCCACTGGTGAACAAAGACGCTTCCTTTTATCCAAATAAGGATATGGAATAGCACAGGAACCAAGACAAAGCCCAGAGATCAGCAAACTCTAAAGACTGGACTATTCTAGTTCAGTAAGGCGGAAAAACAAGATTTTTTTTTTTTTTTTTTTTTTTTTTTTGCAGAAAACAGAGGAAAAACAGACAGTAAATGCTATAAATGGTTTTAAGCGGCTAGCACACTTGAGTGTGTTAGCCTACAGGTAAAATTAAGCAACAGATAACTTTTAAGAGTGCAAAACAGTTAATCAACACAAAAACAGTTTAAATAGAATGCAGAGCTGTATAAACAGGCTAAGATGCAGTCGCTAAGCAGTAAATATTCAAAAAGCCAGAAAAAAATACTTAAATCAGTTATAGCAAATACAGTTATAGCAAATGCTCTGAAATATACTGTATATTTCCAATATGTTTGAGAAGGACAGTCAGAACACAAGAAGGTTCAGGCGAAAAAGAAAAAAAAAAAAAAAAAAAGTGGAGTTCATGTAGGACGCAGCCCGGGACACCATCTGATCCCATTGATGCTGTGTTTCTTGCTTTGGAGAGGGCAGCTCTTACCTGAGCATCTGAGATGTCAGGGGGGCAGCAATCTGCTGGGATAGATATTAGCACTTTTGGTGGGGAGGGGGGGGGGTTGCTCTGAACCTGTCAGCTAGGATGTTGGCAATGTCTGTGGGTTTGGTGTATTTTTCGTCATTTTGGACTAATTCTGAGCATATCTGAGAATTCCCACCCAGGTTCCTAACATAACTAAAGAAAGCCTTGTGATTATCCTTAGTGTCCTGTGCAATTTTTCTCTTGAAGCTGGCCTTAGACGATTTTATGAGTGCCCGTAGTTTTTTGCTAATACTGATCAGAGATGCCTTCCCTTTTTGGGATTTTGCTCTATCATGTAGTAGCTTCCTCCTTCTATTGTATAGTTTGTTTATGGCTGGGGTCCAGCAGACAGGATGTCTGCCTTTGGAGGATTGGGTCTTGGTTTTATTTGGGATTGCATGATCCATGCATTCCTGAAGGTGTTCATAGAATGCGTTTATAAAGGATTTTGCGGTCTGGGCCATATTATCCACAGGCCCGGGGGTTTTGAAGGATTCCACCTCAGTTTTGAGGAGTGTGAAATTTGCTTTAGAGAAGTTTTTCACTGTGGTTTTCTGGGCATGGGGTAGGGTCGGTATGTGAATATCCAGTGAGATTAGTTTATGGTCTGATCTTACCAGTGAGGGATACACTTCTGGTCTGGAGCATAGAGTCCCCATGTTGGTGATGATCAGGTCCAGTATGTTTTCCCCTCTTGTGGGAGTGGTAACAAGTTGTTCCATAGCATTTGAGTTTATAAATTCTAGGAACCTTTGGGCTAGGGTGTTGGAGCTAGAGTAATGCTCCCAGTCTATGGTTGGATAGTTGAAGTCACCCAATATAATGGTGTTTGGAGAGACCTTCATATTTTCCAGTGTTCTCAGGAAGGCTGAGTGGGGTTCCTGGGATGGTGGTCTGTAGCAAGCTATAAACTGGAAGGCAGTTTTACCCACTGTTAGTTGCACATGGATAGTCTCTGATGCTTCGTGCTGTGCCACCAACCTGGAGGTGTGGGTATCTTTGACGAATATTGATACTCCCCCTCCTTTTGTGGTTCGGTATATATATATATATATATATATATATATATATATATATATATATATATATATATCTGTGTGTATACATCTATTTGTATATACATAGAGATAGATATAGTATCTATGGGAGAGAGATAGTGACAGACGGATATGTAATGTGTATATATATATATATATATATATATATATATATATATAAAATAAAAATGTGTGTGTATGTGTATCTGTCTAGACATATCTATATATAACAGGTCATTCTGAGCAAGGAGCAAAAGAATTGCGCTCTGTTTAACTAATTGTATGAGCATACCTGGTAGGATTCTCAATACTTATGAACTGACTCCAGCCCATACCTTCCTGTACTCCAGTCTGGAATTTTGTGTGTTACAGACAATGACATCTGTCCCTGTTTCTGCAATACTACGCTTCACTCAAATTGTCCAGGGCATTGTTCAGCTCTGTGATGTAATTAATGTGTGACAGAGGTTAATAATGTTACACCACACACAGTCTGTAAAAAAACAACGTAATAACACTTCACATCCAAAAGACATGGATACTTCTAGATTACAACCATCGACGCCATCACACATGCTAATTTCCCTAGTCCATTGAACCACACAAGCTGCCTGACAAGGAGTTGTCTCTAGTCACACACACAACAGCATAAATATGTACGTTGTTATTCCTGTGTTAAGTGCAACATACAATATATGATGAATATCTATGTTACTGCCCTGAGACTGCCTGAACTGCTGATATACCATTGATGAGTTACTGTTAAAGCAGTTATATGGGAATACTGCTGTCTTGGGGATGGGGGAGCAACACCACATGTTCTGCAGTGATTCACAGTAGTCTGAATATCATGTCATCCCACTGTCTAACATCTCCCTTGACTGTTGTACTGTATATTCCTTGAATGAGGCCTAGTGAATATTAAAGGGCACATGAGAGTGGACTGGGTATCTCTAGTCCCATGTGTATGTTACTTCTGTCCAAATAGCCCAGTATATTTACTTGCATAAATGTATACGAGCTATACATGCAATGCCATATTGTAATAATCCTTACAAGTACTGTGTAGGTTAGAGACTTACCTTGCAAATACAACAGTTGACAGAACTGTAGTTCAGGGCTGGCTGTTTGATGCAAACAGTACACAGCCAATACATGTCTAGGTACAGATTGTGTGGGTTGCCTGGCATCAGTTTTAATTACTATATGTGAGTCGGAATAAGGTGTCAGTCCCTAGGTCCCTAGGTTGTCAGTGAATGTGATATGCGTTGTCTCTTAGCCAAAGAGAGGGCATACTGAGCACGCGTACATCTGCCTAGAGGGACCTCAGCAGGGGGTTCTCCTCTCTGTCCTCCTGTGACTGTGGCTGTGGTGACATAGGCATTGGTGGGGGGCTTTGTATCCCTTCCCTTTAGTGATCCTGCTGCAGCTTTTTCCGCAGAATCAGATTGTGTAGCATAGCAAATACTGTGAATATATGTGCATATGTGGCTGAAGAGTACTGCAGGACTCCAACAGATATATCTAGGCATTGGAACCGTGACTGCATAAGCCCAAACACATGCTCTATGATGTTCCTAGTTTGTGCATGTGCCTCGTTAGGGAATTCTTCTGTGAGTGTGTGTGCATTTCTGATGGGTGTCATCATCCATGGTTTCAGGGCATAGCCAGCATCCCCCAGTAAATGGCCAAGTGGGATGGCCCCCTCGCAAACATCTGGATATGCGCGTGATATCCGCCAGATATGGGAGTCATGATAACTGCCAGGGTTGCCAGTACGCACATTCAGGATAATCTCCTGAACATTGCTCATGACCTAGCAGTTGATAGAGTGGTACCCCTTGCAGTTAATGTTGATTCTACCCTGCTCACCAGGCCGTGCCTTGATGTGTACATGAGTGCAATCTATGGCACTCAGTACTTCTGGGTAGTGTGCTACATGGTAGAACTGTTACATATTGCTGACCCTCACCTCAGGGGGGAGGGGAAAATATATGTGCTCACTGGCATGTGGTAGCATAGGAACTGGTGGGGTATCCTGGATGCAGATGACTGTGAGGCCCCATAATTTCCCCAGCTGGCTTTTGGAAAGTACCTGTAGCTAGTATCCTAAGGGCTACACATACCTTTGTTTCCACTGGGATAGGTTACCCTCTTTTGGCTTTGGGTCTGAGTTGAGAGTGTCAGATCTCAATGAGGTCTTGTAGAATGCCCCTGTCTACCCTGTAGAGCTTTACAATCTCCAGCTCATGTAGCTCCTGGAAGGTTACCCTGGACCTGAACACTCATCTCCTTCTCTGTCTAGGCCTATTGTCAGCAGCACCAGCAGCATTGACTTCAACATCTAGCACAGATGTAGCAGACCTGCAGCAACCCCTTAGCATTATCTCAGTTAAAATTCCCAAGTCTGTACTCCAATGGTGCAGAGTATTAGGGGAAAATCAGAATGTAGGGTGTATGCATACTTTATACAGGTCTGCCATAGGTCCAGAATATGTGATTGGCTAACTATGATGTGTTCCACCTGCCTAAAATATAATTAACATCATTTAATGGCCCTACTTTAGTCTGAATTGCACTGTGCAAACATGAGCACCTGAGCTTAAAAGAGCCTAGAAGTGGTAGGACATTCCCCCTAAGGTCAGCCACATCCTGTGTAAATACCAACATTGTCTAAGAGCCTACACGAAGGGGATATGCAAACATGATTATGTTTTTGTTATTCAATAAATCCACCTCATTTGCATACATATCTGTGCTGACAGCCTGGAAACTACACACTTCATAGTCCTACAGCCTTAGCAACAGCAGCAATGCATCATTGTATGGACCTGACGCAAGGTCCTATAATACATTTCTGTCAAATATTATAAAATCCTTTTTTTCCTATTTTTTTCTACTATACATGCCGAGAGTATTAAAAAAATGTTAATTTAACTTATTCCCTTCCTCTTTCTGACATCCACAGTAATAGTTTTGCTCATATGTGTATTTAATATAAGATTTTCAGGGGATTTCTGTCCACATTTCTGAAGTTTTAAATCCCCTTTTTTCTGTCTAGAGTCTTGTACGTGGTATTTTTACAAGTACACTATGGGCACTGACACAGAGCCTGAGCAGAAGCCTTTCTTCTTGTTGGATTATGCAACCTGCCTCATTTGCATGAGATTCACCTGCTTCTGAGGTGATTTGTATGCCATGGAATTCTCTGTGTTTGCCCATGCATGAGCACCGTGCAGCAGTGCTTATTGAATCTAAAAATGTTGTCAGCCATGTAGGCACCATGACGTGATGCCTACATGAAAAAAAAAACATGTAGGCTTCATTGAATTTCCCCCTTTAGTAATGCAACTGTTGAAACATACTATTTGCACCATGATGGCATTTATTTTAATTATCATAATATACCTTCCGATGCCTTTTGCTTGTACATATAAGGCGTGCTTATATTCCTATTTTCTTGTAGCTCTATTGCATACTTGCATTCTCCTGTACATTCTTTTAGGATAATCATGCCTTTTCTGTTTGCTTATTTGCTGTGTAGGCTCAGGTTATGATGAAAATAGTATTTGGACCTGTTCATTTACCTGGATAATAAGTTGAAATAAATAGATAGGTCTGGTCTCTTTGTATGGTGAACATCCATACAGCATATCAATCAGCATTATTTTGAAGAGTTCTACATTATTGATGTCAGGGATTTTGTTAATGAAGTTTTTTTTTCTCCTTTAAGGATACCATTTACCTTTTTCTAGGCTATGTCTTTTAGGAATCTCATTCCTGCTAACATCATGACAGCTGGAGATTAGATAAATTAGTAGACACGTAGACAGGGGGTCTCTTAAGTGAAATGCAACCGTGCTATTGGTAATATTACTTTGGAGTGGACAACCCAGTCAAGGGTATTTTCTTTTTCACACACTGCAGATTACCATCAGCTACCACAAACTCCTCTCTTCACTAACCAGGTCCACCAGACTTACCTTAACCCCCCCCCCCCAGACTCAACAGAAAATATATCCAGGGTCTGTAAGGAGACTGAAGATGCTGGCACAGCATTATACTGCTACCATGGAGTGGGTCTATGTTTGCCTATCGAATTTCAAAAACCATGAATGTCTAAATACTAAACAATTATAATTGAACGGTAAAATAAATGAACAACAAATTCCGTGAAAATAAATCCATTGAATGGCCACAGTTGGCAAACAACCAAGAAAGAACATGATGCATAAGGTAAGAAAAGGAAACATATTAAATTCACCTTATTCCTCACTGTAGTGCGATCTTGGAGTTGGTATATCTCATTGGGGGGAGTTATAGCCCCCCACATTCATGGTTGTGGGGGGGGCAAAGCTCCCTGTGTCATTTGGCTGTGTTCTTGATGTTGGCCGATTATGGCCATTTGATGGATTTATTTTTGTGGAGGTTGTTGTCTGTTAATTTTACCGTTCAATGTTTATCATTCAGTATTTAGATGTTTGCATCTTTTGAAATTTGGTAGATGAACACAGACCCCAAAGGAGTGTGCTATAACTCCCATCCCTGAAGCAGTGCAGCACTGCTACGTAGGACTGTGTTCTGACTCCCATCCATACATCACCGCTACTAAGGAGCATGCAATAAGTCCCGTCCCTGTATCACTGCTACTAAGGAGTGTGCAATAACTCCCATCTCTGCATCACTGCTATTAAGGAGTGTGCACTCTCATCAACTCCCATCTCTGCAGCACTGCTAATAATGAGTGTGCGCTAACTCTCATCACCTCCCATCTCTGCATCACTGCTATTAAGGAGTGTGCTCTAACTCCCATCCCTGCATCACTACTACTAAGGAGTGTGATCTAACTTCTATCCCTGCAGCAGCCTTGGAAGCTCTGCCCCTGCTGCCCTGTGGGAGGTGAATGCTTACTTAATTGCATATATAACTTTTCAGCTAAGCAGTTCACTGTTTATGCAGCATGAAGTTTGCCAGGCTCATATGCAGTTTATTGCAGCAAGTATAGGCTTCCTCCCTCCCTTCTCTGATGGTAGGCCGGACATTATCAGCCTCTCAATCCCTCCACCTGCAGCCCCTCAAGCACCCATGCTGCTAACTGAACCAAACTCATCTGGGACAAATCAAGGATATTCTTAGCCCCACTCGTTTTGTTCTGATTGCCATGATGATAAATTGTGCAAAGCTTGAAAAAATATAGTTAGTAAGACCTTCACTGAGACTCTTCTGCTGACAGCAAATGTAAATGTCACCTAGAAATAAGTGTTCACTTATTATATGTTCATCATATCAGCTAATGGGTTCGAATACCAGCTTTTATGAAAATGCAGCCCATGCTTAGATATTTTTCAGAAGCTGTGTAAATTGTTTCAGTCACTGCCGTTCTACCATGTATATGCAATAACTGTAGATTTATCCATTTCAACGTGATGTAGTTGTGAGCACGTCACCACACCTATACTACTTTTTGCTGGACACTATCTCTGCTATGTACACTGTTATTTGAGATGTTTAATTCATTATCAAATATAAATGGTTGGCATTGTTTCAGTCATGGCAAGGATGTGTAGTTTGATAGTAAGTTAAGACCGTAGATTTATCCCAGGGGTGTCACCTATGTCCCTCTTGGATAAGGGCAGTTGGTACTGCTCATAGATTTGGACTGGAAATATAGACCATACAACTTGGTTAATAAGGGAACAAGGGTATAACATGGCTAGGCTTATAAAGTCCCTAGGGCCAATATACTAGTGACCTACCATAAACCTATAAACCTGTTTATTGTAGATGGCCAGAGGGTTAAGATGCAATATTTTGAAGCCTTAGGACATAGCCTTTTCTACAATAAGTCATGAGCTGACGGATGCTCGCCTGAGCAAAGCTTATTCTGAAGGTTTAGAAAGAGTTTTCAGCTACATCTTGGGTGGTGCAGAGGTTAACTTTGTTCCCTCAGAGCAAGAGGTTTTCTGGTTCAGTTCTCAACTGGTGTGTCTTCTGTGTGGAGTCTGCATGTCCTCCTTGTGTTTGTGTGGGTTTCCTCCCACATTCCAAAGATGTGTCTGGATCATTTCTTCCCAGGCCTTCTGCTGAAAATAGGCTCTGTCCTAGTCAAAGTTTCCCAGTCAATAAATAAAGAAATCTTTTGCATTTTGTCAAGTTACAAATACAATATGACAGCCAACTTTTCTGCTTGTGCCTAAGTAATGGACAAATAGTTTAAATTTATTTTCAGTATGCACTTTCACTGTAATGTTTTGCAGTCTGAGAAATGTGATAAATGGAGGTAGCAGTAAGTTTATTTTGGGATCTCTCTCATCAGAAATTAGATTAATTTAAGATTTGTCTCTGATTTTGACCTTCGTCTCCCCATTACTTTTGGCTTTGCTCAGATTTCATGCATTAAGAGGTTGAGAGGTATAGCCACATGTCACTGAGTCTCACAAAGCTAATTGAGGATCAACAGCATGTTCTAGGTTTGACAGTTTCTCATGGCAATTTGATTTAGTATTTGTTATCTATACAAACAGAAATGTCTGTAGGCTTATCTGTCTTCCCATGGATTTTGTAATGCCTTTGCAGAAGGGGTACTAATCATCTGTTAATGAAGGGCCTACCTTTATTGACATTTCCTTCCTCTTTATGAGTGTCAGTATTGTTCTTAAGCTGGTGAACACATTAGTCCTTAACACTGTGATTATAAATTCTTTATGAGCATTGCATTTAAAATTGTCAATATATTGTTATTTGGATAAATTTACAAATATTAATAGGGATTTGTCCCAAGAAGATTTTCTCTTTACTGGTTGAACATGGTTTCTAAACCTTCTTTAAATTTGTATTTAGACTTTGAAAATGCATTTGACTAGAGAAGTAGAATATTTGAAGCAGTTGGACTTTGAGAGCTTTTTGGTTCACGCCCAAATTTTCTGCCATCATCTATGTGCCAGAGTTCATAGGCTCATAGGTTCATACTAGGCTATCGGCTCTAGAGCCTATACAAGCCTAGCCATAACAATTCCCTGGCTATTTCTTCCCACAGTATTTACTTCCCTCAACTCATGTTTAGCAGGGTGTCTGACGTGATCCCCGGAGTGAATTTCCTATCTCCCATTCAGTCATCAAGGTTCCTTTTGAAGAGGGCCAAAGAGGCGCTCTGCTTGACATGTATGGGCAGTCCATTCCAGAGTCTGTGGAGTCTCTGGGTCAGGAACCTATCTCTTCAGCATGTTTTGTTCATTGTGATGGCAAGGTATAGATCCCTGGAGCGTGTGTCTCTGAGGGATTGGGATTTCTTTAAGTGTAGCATGTCCAACAGTTCTGGGTTTGACATGGCCTTGTATGTTAAACAGAGATCGCCTCTGAGTAGACGATATGCAACAGAGTATAGGTGGAGTTTTTTTAGATGGTCAGCATAGGGCATCTGCTTTAGGCCTGTGATTCTTTTATTGAGGTATTTCTGCATCATTTCCAGTTATTGCAGATGTCTTGAGAGGTACATATCAAACGGGGAGCTGTATTCTATAATGGGTCTAATGAGGGATGAGTACAGTTGGACAATGACCTCCTTTTTTTCTGGATGAAAAGCCTTTAGTGATGAGGTGTGCCACATAGAAGGATTTCCTGACTGTTATGGCGATGTGGTTATCGAAGGTGAGACCATTGTCCACCTGTGTCCCTAAGTCTCTTATCACACTTTTGGTGTTTAGTGTACTGCCACCTGTATGGTAATTCATGGGTACATGTTTTTTCTCAAAGAGGATAACTATACATTTTTTGGCATTGAGTTTGAGCCCATGGCTCCGGCACCAAGCATCTGTTTCTGTAAGGCCCTTTTGTAGAATATCCACACCATTTGGGGATTCAGTAATGTTAGCGAGAGTCCCTTAGTGTTGGCCTGTACTTCAGAGAAGTAGATGCCAAACAAGAGAAGTCCCAGGACTGAACCATAAGCTACTCCACTTGTCACTTGTCTGGAGTGGGATTTGAAGTCGACCACTTTTACAGTGTGGGTTCCGTCAGTAAGCCGGTTGGCAACCCATCGAGTAATGTAGGGTTTAATGCCCAGCTTAGTAAGTTTATCTATAATTCCGGAGTGTGGGCTGATGTCGCAGGCCTTGGCGAGGTCCAGATAGGCTGTGTGTACCACCTTACCCTTGTCCATGCCTCTGGAGACTGATTCAAAGAAGTCAATCAGGTTCAGGAGACAAGATAGGCCCTTCATGAACCCAAACTGTGTGGGTTCCAGTGTTTGAAGTTTGCTGATGTGTTTGTTTATAAGTTCCATGAAAATACATTCCATGGCCTTGCAGATCAGGCTCATCAGACTGATGGGGAGGTAGTTCCTAGGATCCAAGGTAGATCACCCCTTGTGGAGTTGGATAGCTGTAGCTGTGTGCCACTCAGTGGGCATGAAACCTGAACTGAGGCTATGATTAAACATGACACTTAGGTGAGGTGCCAGTTCATTTTGTAGTTCATGTAGTACACAGCCTGGAATGTCATCTGGTCCCATGGATGCTGTATTCTTAGCTTTGGAGAGTGCATTTGTTACCCATGTGGTTGTTATTACTGGAATTTGGCAATCTTTCTATATTGAAATGGGCCCTTTAGGGGGTGAGAGGTGGGTGAAGTTTGCACTGAATCGATCTACCAGGACATTAGCAATATCCTTGGGATCAGTATATTTAATGCCATTCTGTTGTATCTCAGAGCAGATTTGAGCATTGCCATTTAGATTCTTGACATAGCTATAGAATGCCTAGTGGTTGTCTTTGGAATCTTTGACAATTTTTTTTTTTTGTAACTAGCTTTTGAGGATTTTATAATAGCTCTCAGCTTCTTACTGAGCCTGGTAAGGGAGTTTTTTGCATTCTGGGATTTTCCTCTTTTCTGCAACAGTTTCTTCTTTTTGTTGTAAAGTTTGTTTATGGCACGTGACCACCAGATTGGCTTCTTTTTTTTTGGAGGAGAACGTCTTGGTTCTATTGGGGATGGCACGATTCATGCATGAGTGGATGTGCTCATACCGTGCCTTAGTGTAGGATTCAACAGTCAAACTTTCAGTTCCTGTCTGCATGGGTGTCATGAAGTTTGTCACTTCTGACTTGAGTAGCATGAAGATGGCTTTGGAGAAGTTTTTTACAGAGGTTTCCTTACTGTGGGGTGCATGTGGGATGTGGATGTCAAGGGTGATTAGCTTATGGTCAGACCTGACCAATGAGGGGGGTGACCATAGGTGTAGAGCATTGATTTCCCATGTTGGTAATGACCAGGTCTAGGATACTGGAGTCCCTGGTGGGACTAAGGATTAGTTGATCCAGGGATTTGGAATTTATGAATTTCAAGAACTGTTGGCCAAAGGAGTTGGTACACAAGTACTTTTCCCAGTTAATGGCAGGGTAGTTGAAATCACCCAGTTTTAGGCTGTTTCCTTGTATCTTAATATTTTCCAGTATGTTTAGAAAGGTGTAGTGAGCATCTTGGGGCATGGTGGAGGATCTGTAGCTAGCTACAATTTGGATTGCAGTCTTACCTAGTGTTAGTTGCACCCAGAGAATTCCATATGCATTGTGTTGGGCAACTAGCCTGGTGTTGTGAATATCCTTGGTAAATATGAACACTCCTCCACCTTTAGTGTTTTGGTGCTGGTTTGGTGGCCAAAAAGTGTGGCAAGAGTTGTAGCCTGGTATTGCAGGGGTAATCTCTGGAACCTTGAACCAGGTCTCAGTTACTGCACAGATATCAATGTTCCCCATTTTTAGTAGTGCCTCATGAGAGTGCATTTTGAGGTTTAGACTTCTAGCATTGAGTGGCATTACCTTCAGGTTTTGCATGCTTGTACCTGTTATAGTGGTGGTCTTGTCCTTTGAACTTTTCCTAAAAAAGACACTATAGGGGTGGCAAGAGCCTTAGCCAGTAACCTGAATCCCAGGGGCGACAGGTGCAGACCATCTCTGACAAAGCATCGTGGTCTGTCGATCATGTCATCCTAGGCAGACAGATACTGGATCCCCTTTGAATGACACCAGAAGCTTATAGGTTCATAGGTTCATATGTAGGTACTAGGCTATTGGCCCTAGGGCCTATATAAGCCTAGCCAAAAATGTACCCTGGCTTTCGCCACCCAAGAAAATTATTTTCCTGGGCCCCTGTTGAGCAGAGCCACAGAAGTGATCCCTGGGGTGATTTTCCTATTTCCCATCCAATCATCAAGATTTTTCTTGAAGAGTGCTAATGAGGAGCTCTGTTTGACATAGGTAGGTATTCTGTTCCAGAGTATGGGAAGTCTCTGGGACAGGAATCTATCCCTCCAGCATGTTCTGTTTATTGTGGTGACAAGATTTAGGTCCCCAGAGTGTGTAGCTTGGAGGGATTGGGATTTCTTTAAGTGGGGCATGTCCAACAGCTCTGGGTTTGACATAGCTTTGTATGTTAGGCAGAGATCGCCTCTGAGTAGGCTATATGTGACGGAGTAAAGCTGGAGTTTTTTGAGACGGTCTGCATAGGGCATCTGTTCGAGGCCAGTAATCCTCTTTGTAAGGTATTTCTCTGGCCTTTCCAGTTGATGTAGATGTCTTGTGAGGTACATACCAAAAGGGGTGTTGTACTCTATAATGGGTCTAATGAGTGTTGAGTAGAGGGGAACAATGACCTCTTTTTTTCTGGATGAGAAACCTTTTGTGATGAGGTGAGCCACGTAGAAGGATTTCCTGACCACTGTGGCGATGTGATTATCAAAGGAGAGACTACTGTCCACCTGTGTCCCAAGGTCTCTTATCACATTTTCAGTGTTAAGTAGACTACCAGCTATGTGGTAGTTCATGGGTACAGAGTTTTTACCAAAGGGGATGACAATACACTTTTTGGCATTGGGCTTCAGGCCATGGCTTTGACACCAGGTATCTGTCTCAGTGAGGCCCTTTTGTAGTATGTCCGCATCGTTAGGAGTTTTGATTATGGCTCCTAGTTTGTAGTCATCTGCAAACTTTGTTAGCCAAAGACCTTCTGTGTTAGCCTGTACTTCAGAGAAGTAGATACCAAACAGGAGAGGACCCAAGACTGAACCCTGTGGTACTCCACTTGTCACTGCTCTGAAGTCAGATTTGGAGTCCGCTACTTTCACAGTGTGGGTTCTGTCCATGAGCCAGTTGGCAACCCATCTTGTGACATAGGGATTTATACCTAGTTTAGTGAGCTTATCTATAATTCCAGAGTGGGGGATGGTGTCGAAAGCCTTGGCGAGATCTAGAAGTTGTGTGAACCACTTTACCCACATCTATGGCTTTGGTGACTGCTTCAAAGAAGTCAATCAGGGTTAGGAGACATGATCTGCCTTTTACAAATCCGAACTGGGTGGGGTCCAGAGTTTGGAGATTACCAATGTCTTTGTTTATGAGTTCCATGATAATACATTCCATGGCCTTGCAGACCAGATTCGTCAGGCTAATGGGGCGGTAGTTCCCTGGTTCCGTCGTGGCTCCCCTTTTGTGGAGTGGGATAACCGTCACAGTGCACCATTCAGTGGGCACAAAGCCTGAGGTGAGGCTATGATTGAACATAGTATTTAGGTAGGGTGCCAGTTCATTCTGTAGTTCATGTAGAACACAGCCTGGGATATTGTCAGGTCCCATGGATGCTGTGTTCTTGGCTTTGGAGACTGTGTTTTTTACCTGTGCAGCCGTGACTACAGGTACTTTGCATTCTTCCGGTATAGAGATGGGCTCTCTAGGGGGTGAGAGGGGGGTAAAGTTACCACGGAACCTATCTGCCAGTATGTTGGCAATATCAGATGGTCTGTATATTTAGTGCCATTGTGCTGTAACTCAGAGCAGGTCTGAGTGTTGCCATTGAGATTCTTGACATAGCTATAGAATGATTTGTGGTTGTCTTTAGAGTCAGTGGCATTTTTGTTTTTGTAACTAGCTTTGGAGGATTTTATAAGGGAGCTCAGCTTCTTATTGAGGTTGACAAGGGAATTTCTTCAGTCATAGGATTTTACTCTTTTTTGCAACAGTTTCTTTCTTCTGTCGTAGAGTTTGTTTATGGCAGAGGACCACCAGATTGGCTTCCTTTTTTTGGAGGATAGCATCTTGGTTCTATTAGGGATAGCATGATCCATGCACTCATGTAAGTGCTTATAAAGTGCATTTGTGTAGGATTCAGCAGTTGTACCTCTATTGTCTGCCTGCATGGGTGTCATGAAGTTTGCCACTTCTGTCTTAAGAAGTGTGAAGTTGGCTTTGGAGAAGTTTTTTACGGTGGTTTCCCTAATTGGGGATGGGGGAGGGATGTGGATGTCTAGGGTGATTAGCTTGTGGTCGGATCTGACCAACGAGGAATTGACCTCTGGTGTGGAGCACCGGTTGCCCATGTTGGTAATGACCAGGTCTAGGATATTGCTGCCCCTGGTGGGGGTGTGAATAAGTTGATCCAAGGCACTGGAATTTATGAATTCCAAAAAATGTTGAGCAAAAGAGTTGGTACATGAGTAGTTTCCCCAGTTAATGGTGCGGTGGTTGAAATCACCCATTATTAGGGTGCTGGGTTGTACCCTAATACTTTCCAGTGTGTCAAGAAATGAGAAGAGGGAATCCTGGGGCATGGTGGGGGGTCTGTAGCAAGCTACAATTTGGATTGCGGTCTTGCCCAGAGTTTGTTGCACTTGGATAATCTCGGATGCATTATGCTGTGCAACTAGCCTGGAGGTGCGGATATCCTTAATGAATATGGACATGCCTCCACCTTTAGTGCTTCATTCTGGGTTAGGTGGCCAAAAGGTGTGGTATGAATTATAGCCTGGTAACGCAAGGGTGCTCTCTGGACCTTTGAACCAGGTCTCTGTCACTGCACAGATGACGAAGTTCTCCATTTTAAGGAGTGCCTCGAGTGCGTGCATTTTGAGGTTTAGACTTCTAGCATTGAGTAGCATTACCATCAGATTTTGCTTGTTTGTACCTGTTACAGTGGCAAATTTTTCATTTGAACCTTGCCTATAAAAGTCACTATAGGGGTGGCAAGAGCCTTAGCCAATATCCAGAATCCCAAAGACGACAGGTGCAGGCCATCTCTGGCAAAGCATTGTGGTCTGTTGATTATGTCATCCCAGGCCGAGAAATACTGGATCCCCTTAGAATGACTCCAGAAGCTTAGACAATTGTTGAAGTCAATCACTTTGTCCTTGTACTGTGGTATCATTCTGGGTGATGACAGGATGCTACTCAGGACTTGCATCATACCTGCCTGGGCTACAAGATCAGAGAGCTCCTCCATGTCTCTTTTCATGTAGTCCAGGGAGGTACTTCTCAGGTCATTCACACCAACATGGACAATGACATTGTCAAATTTGTACTTTTGGAGTGACCTGAGTGCATGCATTATGTGGCAGATCCTGGCTCCTGACAGGCAGCTGACAGTAACTTTCTCCTTGTTTAGCCTGGTGAGTGGAACATCAGTGTGCTTGACTATATAGTCACCTATGACTAGAGTGTTGAGTACATTGTTATGCCTTATGGGCTGTGGTTGAGTGGCACACTGAGTTTGTGGGCTATGTGTCATTCAGGATGTGTTGTGGGGTGGAGTTTGCTTGCCTTTCTGATTTGGAGGTCCCTGATGCTTGGGCAGGTTTTCATTGAGAGCCTCTGTGAATGTAGGTGTGTGTTTTGTGTTTCTATGTGTGTATTTTGGTGGTGTAGGTTTTGAGGGACTATGTGATGAGTGTGGCGTGGTGCAAGCGTTTACCTTCTCCTCTTGACTGTCTAGTCCAGCTTTGGGTGAAGAGAGCTTTGCTTCCAGTTTGGCTATATAAGTGCATTTCTCACAGGTTGTAGTGCTGGGTGGTAGGATGAGAGAGTTGTCTGTGTACATGAGGCAATTGCTGCATTGCCCCAAGATGCCCAGATTCATCAGGTAGACAGGAGACATCACCAGGAGCTGACCTTTAGACATGCCTGGATAGGTGCTTATTTATTAAGTACTAAAAACTGCTTTCCTCTAGACAAGTGAGGAAAGTTGAGTGCTGTAGTAATTTGCACTTAGCCAATTGTTGAAGTCAATCACTTTATCCTTATACTGTGGTATCATTCTGGGTGAAGGTAGGATGCTACTCAGGGCTAGGGTCATACCTGCCTGGGCCACATGATCTGAGAGCTCTTCCATGTCTCTTTTCATGTAATATAGGGAGGTATGTCTCAAGTCATTCGCTCCATCGTGGGCAATGACATAGTCATATTTCTACTTGTTGTGGAGTGACTTGAGTGCATGCATTAGTTGGTGGATCCTGGCATCCGACAGGCAACTGACTGTAATTTTCTCCTTGTTCAGCCTGGTGACTGTGACATCAGTGTGCCTGACTATAGAGTTACCTATGGCTAAAGTGTTGGGTACATTGTCTTGCCTTAGGGGCTGTTGTTGGGTGGCACACTGGTGTTATGAGCTATGTGACACTTTGATTGTGATTGGTGTTTGTTTGCGTTTCAGATTCAGAGATCCTTGTTGCTTGGGCAGACTACTGTTAAGGGCCTCCACATATGTGGGTTTAGTGTTCCTATGTGTGGGTGTTGGTGGTGTGGTTTTAGAAGGGCTACGTGTTGCTTGAGGTGTTGTGCAGGTGTTAACCTTCTCCTCTTGACTGTTTAGCACAATCTTGGGTGGAGAGAGCTTTGCTTCCAGTTTGGCTATGTATGTACATCTCTCGCAGGTTGTAGTGTTGGGTGGTAGGAGGAGAGGATTGTCTGGGTGCATGAGGCAATTTCTGCATTGCCCCAGTATGCCCAGATTCACCAGGTGGACAGGAGAAATCACCAGAAGCTGATCCTTGGACATGCCTGGTTTGGTGCTTTTTTGTAAAATACAAGAGCTGTTTTCCCTTACCTTAGCAAGGTACTTTGTAATTATAGGCTGTTTAGTGCATACGATTAATTTCTCCTTATTAACAAGAAGAGTTGAGTGCTTGTATCTGTTTAAGACTTCCTAGTGCTTTCCAGCAGGTTTTAATGCAATTGCTAGTCACAGGGATGCTTAAAGGTAAGATGTAAAAAATGGTTTCTCCTAAACACTGCAGTGTGCACTAGAGAAGTTAGATGTGAAAGTAGGTAACTTAAGTTTTACCTGTCAAAAATGTTAAATTTTAGTGGAGAGTCACTATTTTTAAAACAGCAAGATAGATTGAAAGGGGGTGGTCACTTTTGTATTCTGGTACTATGGAATACAGTAGGATGGCCAATAAATTTAAATAGTTGAAGGGGAGTGATTTTACAAAATGATAATTTTGTACTTACTCACACAAGCCAGTAAAAACAGAGAGGAAATGAGATATATGGTCAAATTAACATAAGGGGAAGGCAACTAGAAAGACAGCCGTGTTTAAGAACTCTGCCTGACTTTGTTATTATATAACTTAAAAGATTTTGTTTATACTGCATGTAATTAAAATTAAATCACACTCTCACGCCATCAAACCCAAAACTCCCTCTATTCTAACCACAAAACTTCATACAACTCCTCTCCTTCTACAACCTTCCACAGCCCTCTAACACAGAGAACTCAATTACCATGTTACCAACACTACTCTCCCACAACCATATCATCCCATTACTCTTGCCTTCTCTATCCATCTGCTTTACTTTATCTCCTTCATTACCACTTATCACCACCCACTTAACATCATGTACTGTATCAAATCACCCACCCTATCATACACCACAAACAATCCCTCCATACCTGCAAACACACAACTAATTATCTATTACCCTTTAATCGTACAACTCACCTCTCCTATCCATTATACCTCAAAATCTAAAAACACCTTAGCCTCAAATACCACTTCCTAACTATATTCTACCTTAAAACCATCACCAGCATTGCAGCTCAACTACTACTAGGAGGTGATATTCACCCCAACCCTAGCCCAACAAACAATGCCCATACCACACCTGACCCCAATCTCCCATTTAAACACAAATCCACTGATATACACATACTAAACCTAAACATTCGCAGTATCATAAATAAAATAGAACAGTTACATGGAGCCATCTCTGTATATAACCCAGATATTATAGTGATTACAGAAATATGGCTTAAACCCCACATTAAAGATAACTTCATAACTCCACCTGGTTTCAATATAGTAAGAGTAGACAGACCTCACAGAAAAGGTGGTGGCATTGCCCTTCTTTACAAATCCAATTTAAAAGTTCAGCTGCTTCAAAAAGAAACCCCAGATTTCAACACTGCCGAGACTCTATTCACCAAAATCCTATTAAATCAATACAAACAACTAAACCTACTCAGCATGTATATATCACCAGGAGACAACATTAAGACACTAGAATCTGTACTCCACTGGGCTTCCCATTCCCTGCCCCAAGAAACTGTACTCCTAGGTGATGTCAACATAGACTGGAACACCATACACTCACCCATAACCACCAACCACATAAACCTATACAATTTCGTACAACTCATACACTCACCCACAATAATTGACAAAACCACCAAATGTGAATCCACCTTAGACTGGATCCTGACCAACCAGCCCAGTACTGACCCACCTATAAGGGATACTACCTGATTCTCTCAGTTACCATAACCCAACCTTTCTCCTTCGGCACAAACTAAAATCTACCAACACTCCCACTCTCTTACAAATCCGCTCCCATAAAAACTTCTCCCCAGTACAATTCTCAGAAGCCCTAAAATCCTGTGACTGGGCTCCTATAAAAACCCTTCCCCTGGACATTGCAGTAGAATACTTTAATGCCAAATTCCTAGAGATTTTAAACCAACTAGCCCCACTGAAAACAATAAGATTGCGAAGTAACCCTGCTCTCTGGTTAAACAAAGCCACAAAAATCTTACTCAAGACTAGAGACAAAGCTTGTTTAACTTGGCAAAAATACAAAACTCCCGAAACTAGACAAAGCTTTGCTGAGCTCAGAAATAAATCAAAAAAACAGGTCAGGTTGGACAAGATAACCCACTATATTTCCCTACAAAGGAAACATAATAACAACCCACAGAAATTCTGGGCTGCAGTGAACAACATCCTCCAGCCTGGAAAAGTCACCACACCACCCCCAGATATCAAAGGTATTGATTCACATATAGCCTCTAGTTTCATTAACTACTTTACCTCTTCAATACTGAACATGGTAATTGCAATATCACCCACAAGCCAACCTCAACCATTAAACTACCAGACTAACTCCACCCCCTTCACACTCACCCTAGTACCAACATATACTATTCAAAATCTCTTAGTTAAACTCAAACCTACCATCCTAGCTGCCAACAGTCTTCAAGCTAAATATCTACAAATTGCATCCAAGGCCATTGCCTACCCCATCTCCCTACTTATTAACAGATCTATCGCCCTGCATACTATTCCCTCATTATGGAAAACCTCACATATCATCCCCATCCACAAGGGAGGTCCATCTACTGACCTCTCCAACTACCGTCCCATTGCAATCCTATCACCTCTCTCAAAAATTCTAGAAAAATGTATCCACCAACAACTCCTTACTCACCTGCTAACCAACAACCTTCTAACTAAAACCCAACATGGATTCAGACCTTCCCATAGCACCAACACTGCCCTAATTAACTTTTCCAATACCATAAACCCACACAGAAACCAAGGAAAGCTGGTCTCTACCCCTTCTTAGAACTATTCAAGGCATTTAATACAGTTTCCCATAACAAACTCTTCACCTGTCTAGCAGAACTCAGCCTTGATGACCCCACTCTACAATGGTTTAACAGTTACCTAAACAACCGGTCACAATCTGTCAAATGGGGTAACTCCCTATCCCTCCCACTCCCTGTCACATGTGGTGTCCCACAAGGTTCAATCCTTGGCCCCCTTCTCTTCAACATATTTACAAATAATCTCCACCTAGCTACCACTAAAGCCAACATTGTCCAATATGCGGATGACACTACCCTAATCTGCTCAGCAACAAACATCCAATTACTTCAAAGTAAAGACCAAGAATCCTTCACTGAAGTAGAAAACTGGCTAAACAACTACAAACTAATACTAATCCCCAAAATAACACAGCTAATACTATTCCACCCAACCAAACACTGCAATGCCACCTTTACCATCATGTCTACCAATGGCACCCTCATCACTCCAGTAACTGAGGCTAATCTCTTAGGCATCACTATTGATCATCAACTTAAATGCAACAAGCACATATCCCAAACTATCTCTAAAGTCCATAAAAAAATAGTAATAATAAAGCAAAAATACAGGTCAGGTTGGACAAGATAACCCACTATATTTCCCTACAAAGGAAACATAATAACAGCCCACAGAAATTCTGGGCTGCAGTGAACAACATCCTCCAGCCTGGAAAAGTCACCAGCCTGGAAAAGGTTGCCTATATCATTGCAAACTATTCCTAACCCCTGAGACTAGAACAACAATAGCCAGAACTCATCTCTTATCAACACTACTTTGCTCCTCTCCAGTTCTCACCAATATTAACAAAACCAACCTGAACAAACTCTCTACATGCAACAATAAAATAGCTAGGTTCACTGCCAATAATAGATCACATTCCCACCATTGCCTATCCCTAACTAAACTGCACTGGTTAGAATTTCCAAACCTCCTACGCTACCACCAACTGATCATAACCCATCAAATTCTCTTCCATCCGGGGAAGTGCCCTGTCCTTGCCGACATGCTAAACTTTCACAACCCTAAAAGGGAGCTACTTTCATGTATCAAAAACCTGATTGAAGTTAATCCATGCAATAACAGTTCTGGGGAGGCCTTATTCTCTTGTGATGTTGCCAAAGCATGGAATACCCTTCCACCTGAACTCAGGCTACAAAGTCACACAGGCACCTTCAAAGGCCTTCTTAAATTACACCTCAGTACTGACCCTCTCAGCAACTGCAAAGACCCCCCTTGAAAACTCACTTTTCCATATGTAAGTGACCCGTTGAAGCCTTTAATGCGTACACTATACTCTCACCTGAAATGTACTTTTTGTATATATTGTAAATAATGGTACTACTCCTGAGTATCTTATTGCTCTACATAATTGTTTTTTGTACTTCATTGTTTCTCTTATCTTGTATGCCAGTTTTATTGTTATATAAAGCATGTATGTACACTGTTATTTCTTTGGAGCTTTTCTCCCCGGTACTCCACTAAAAAAGGACACATGATGTCCAGTTGGACTTATCCTGGTAACATAAATGTTAAATAAAATAAATAAATAAATAAAATACAGTAACCCAGTAGGAAGGTGGGGGAAAATAATTCTGCCTGACTCACAAGAGACAGAGCTGTGGTCTCTTTTCAAATTTTAATATGCAGTTGAAGTTCTACTTCAATTTTCTGTGCTGGCATTCCAGGTACCATTTTGGCTTTGCACAGCTAGATAATGACTTGTCAGATACTGCTAGGTCATTCTGTCACGGATAAGTTTTAAGTGATAACATGTGACTCATGATAAGCAGAATATTTTATTAGTAGTAATAAGAACATATGCAAGTATTTATCTGTGAATTTTTGTTTATAACCATGGACCAAGGCCACACAAATAGAAAACTTATTTGTGCAAGTTCTTGAGGATTACATGAGAAGAAATTGTGCCTATCCAATATGGTCATGCCCTTTCAGCTCTTAAAACCTTTTTGTTGTGCCTTACTTGTTGTGCAATCAATTACCAAATGTGCAATACATCTGTACATTTGTTGATCAGTACTGGAGGCCCAGTCTTCACTGAGGACTTTACCTTTAATAACACAAAGCGCAGCTACGGTGCAATAAAAGGCTGTCTTCTATGTTCCAGGACCTGGATGGTCCAAATAAATCCAAAGTAGTCCAATAAAAATAATTATTTAATGGAATAGTAAAATAGTAAAATAATCCACACTCAGGAAACAAAAAAACAAAAGTAGCATACACAGTTCATTGGCATTCACTGATTAAGCGCTTTCATCTTTCTCTGGAGACTTCTTCAGAATCAATTAACATCACACAAATTCATCTTTTTATATTGTTCCTATACAAAATCATTGGCTGGCAATAGGAGACTTTAATCAACTACTTGTCATTTAAAGAGCTAGCATATAACATAAAACAGTAAAAACAGTGAATCTGAAACAGTATGATTAAAACAGAGCTGTCTGAGCCATAATTTCAAATAAATATATGTACACACAGATGTCCGAATATGTAAATATTAAAACTTGTAAAAACTTTTGCTAAAAAGCATTTGTGTTCATTTAAAATATTCAAATAAATATATATCGCCTATAAATTACATAAATATAGTTTAAAATATATTATATAGTTTAAATTAAATATAAATATTTATCACCATAAATATATAACTATATATAATACTTAAATATAAATATAAGTATAAATGTAAATTCATAATAAATTCATAGTAAAATGTCCCTATTTTATGATGGTCCCATAAGTATCATCTATTAAATAAAATAAAATAAAATATTGTATTTGTTCCTACCCTTTCATCATTCTTTTATGTTAAAAAGTTTTTCAAATAATAATAATTCTCATCTTATTTTTGCTTTATTGTTGTTGTTATTATGTCTCTTTGGGTCTGCTACAAGCAATTTCAATGCTGGGGTAATGGAGATATGGTAATTGAGACCCTCCTTATCAATTACTCTAACGCTTACTTACATTTTGAAAGTGACCATCCTTATCAATTAAAAAAGAATATTGTCAAAGGGCAAATGATTAGGATGGCTAGAATGATTTCAGATAAGGATGAATTGTTAAATGAAATTAATAACGTTGAAAAAATGTTTCAAGAAAGAGGATATCCAACTGAATTAACTAGTTCCATCAAGGAATATGTCCAACTAGGAAGGGGTGATAAATATGTTCCCCTTTTGACCAATGGTGGCACTTTAAATTTAAATTTTAAATTGAATGTTAAATTAAGTACCCCAAATAGGCAGGATACCAATAGTTTGGATTGCCCAGACATTTTACCGTACTTGATCCTTACCTATTATAAAGGTGTAGGATGGTTGAAAAAAATGTATTAATGAAACCTGGGAGATATTCAAAAATATGCCAACAAAAACTAATGTATTTCTGTATACAATAAAATTTAGTTTTAGGAGGAATAAAAATATAAAGAATATTATTGAAAGGAAGAAAAAACTAATTTATGAGGGACTTGTATGATGTGCACAGTGTACCTGTATTGCCAGGTTAAAAGAAGTTAGAATACCCAGTTTGGAAATGACACTAAGGGCCAAGAGGTACAATAGTTGTTATTCCAAAGGGGTAGTCTATTTAGCATTCTGTAAGGCCTGTTGGAGTTATTACATAGGGAAAACTGAACGTCACCTCAGGACCAGAATTTATGAACACATCAGGGACATTAATAAGCATAATGAGAATAATACCCTGTATAGGCATGCTTTAACATGCAAAAAAGCTGATTATAAATTTTGGGTGCTGGAAGAAGTTGATTACCCAGAAAGGGGTGGTGACTGGGAGACGCAATTGGAATTTAGAGAAATGATTTGGCAATTGAGGCTCAATGCATGCTGTGGCAAGGGTTTCAATGACCATATCTCCATTACCCCAGCACTGAAATTGCTTGCAGCAGACCCAAAGAGACATAATAACAACAACAATAAAGCAAAAATAAGATGAGAATTATTATTATTTGAAAAACTTTTTAACATAAAAGAATGAAGAAAGGGTAGGAACAAATACAATATTTTATTTTATTTTATTTAATAGATGATACTTATGGGACCATCATAAAATAGGGACATTTTACTATGAATTTATTATGAATTTACATTTATACTTATATTTATATTTAAGTATTATATATAGTTATATATTTATGGTGATAAATATTTATATTTAATTTATACTATATAATATATTTTAAACTATATTTATGTAATGTATGGGCGATATATATTTATTTGAATATTTTAAATGAACACAAATGCTTTTTAGCAAAAGTTTTTACAAGTTTTAATATTTACATATTCGGACATCTGTGTGTACATATATTTATTTGAAATGATGGCTCAGACAGCTCTGTTTTAATCATACTGTTTCAGATTCACTGTTTTTACTGTTTTATGTTATATGCTAGCTCTTTAAATGACAAGTAGTTGATTAAAGTCTCCTATTGCCAGCCAATGATTTTGTATAGGAACAATATAAAAAGAAGAATTTGTGTGATGTTAATTGATTCTGAAGAAGTCTCCGGAGGGAGATGAAAGCGCTTAATCGGTGAATGCCAATGAACTGTGTATGCTACTTTTGTTTTTTTGTTTCCTGAGTGTGGATTATTTTGCTATGTTACTATTCCATTAAATCATTATTTTTATCGGACTACTTTGGATTTATTTGGACCATCCAAGTCCTGGAACATAGAAGACAGCCTTTTATTGTACCGGAGCCGCTTTGTGTTATTCAGTTTTAGCTGTTTTTGCTTCTGGTCACTTTACCTTTAATCTGGAGACCTACTGATCCTCCCAGGATAAACCAATTCATAAAAATGGTAATTTGTAATTCCCTGCCTCATCCACCTGAATCCTCAAGGACTGGAGCCATACCTCAACCTCTCAGTATGAGAAATCTGGACAGAGCCAAAAATAATGGAGGGAGAAAGGTCCAAAAATAGGGACAGATTATAAACATTGCTTCTATAAACCTAGACAATTGCTAGAATAACAAGTTTTGCATTATTGTGTATTTTCTGAAGGATATAAAGTCTGCAATTCAAATGTATGTCATTATTTAGTATTGTTTAGTGACTTCAATCCTCAATGATTTGTCAGAAAACTACAGATTTTATGTGGCATAGACCAGAAATATGAGGCAAAAATCCAGATCATCGTGGGAAAATCTGGACAGTTGAGGCATGATTGGAGTGACTAATTAAAGCTTATTCACCTTGGTCATAGCCTGAGCTACTTCTTCCAGCAGCCTATAGCCATCTCACAAAGGTTGACCACTGCTTCCAATTTACATGCAGAAGCATCAGTCACAATAAATGTAGGGGTATAATGTTGTACTGTTGACTTCCTTATGACCAGGCACAGCAGTCCACTTTGCCCAAAAACATATACCAAATCTCTGATCAAGGATGTCAGAGTGTCTTAGAGTGACAGTGATCAAAGCAGTACATTTCAGGTTAATTGTGCACTATATATATTTGATTAGGAAATATGGGATTTACTGTGAGTTTTATTTTTGTGTTGTTATTTTTGTCTCCTTTCTTTTATGCAGGGAATGGCTATATCTCTGCTTTATGACATCCATTGAGCAAGGTATGGGAGGCAAGAGTAGGAGATCATGGACTGCCATTGTGCAGAAAATTAGGAGCTTTTTTATTTTTAACTTTCCACTTGCAGGTTGGAAGGCAAATGACAATGTCTGTTATGCAATACCTAGTTTGACTGTATATGTCTTAGGACTCTGTTTGGCAGGCTTGTACTCCTTTTTCTTCTTCTTCTTTATAAGGAGTATAAGCCTGTGGTCTAATCTTTAAGTGAAGTGGTACATATATAAGACCACCCACCCAGCCACTCTAGTGTTTCCAATGCCTGAGTTGCTTATCAATTCTGAGTCACTTGGATCAATGGATCATTGTTAGGACTTCATTCTTCTGTGCTATAGAGCCAGCTGCTCTTCTGAGAGGTATGTCCTTACAATTTTCAATTTGTATGAGAGAGAAGCAGCTGAAATGAAGGTTGAGTATCTGTTGTAGGGTGTTATCTCTGTCTCCTGGAACCAGTCAGTGTTCCACTTTCCCTTGACTTGTTCTGCTATTGTCAAAGAACACTTTACCCAGACTTCAAGACACCATGTCAGGTTTTGATGAATATTTTCCATAAGGGGTTCATTTTATCCTAGATACCCATTTATTTTTCAGTGAAGGTGGCTACATGATTTCAGACTTTGTGGGACATACTGTTTTTTTTTTTTCTCCAGGATGGTTACATTTTTTTCCTATAAAAAAATTGTAAACATACTAACCATTTATTATATCCTTCCTTTTCAGGTTTTAGATCCTTCTCAATTTGAGTGGATTGAGGAGGTTATAAAGCATCTGGGGCATTAATAACCCCTTCCATAATGGGTTCTCACAAGTTTATTTTGTTACTTATCTTGTCAGAGATGGCAAGGATTTTACAGTCTAGACAAATGATCTGCTATCTGTTGTCCAAAGGATTTACAGATGGTTGTAGACACTTTACGTTTTCTTATCTCTCCATTAGTGACAATAGATAAATACATTCAGATACTTAAGTTAATGAAAGATCATATCTGTGCATATTTCAGAGTGCTTCAGTAGTTATTTGAGACAGTGTGTGATGATCCATTGTGCTATTTAAGTCTTTAATGCTCAATGAAATGATTCAGGCATGGTGAAGTTATAATCTAGATACAGCTGGATAGTACCTTTTACATGGCAAGTAAAGTCTGGATGCATATCTAAAAACATCTTTTCCCATGTGTATCACTGTGTATTATCTAAAATAAACATATGATATGATGTGCTGTTATGTTTTTTTAAGTTTTATGTTAACTTGTGAACAAGTCAACGGGACTTTCTCTGTCTGTCTTCATCATCTCAGTTAGGATAGATAACTGTAGTCTGAATTCTTTGGTTAAACTGAGAGCAGAAACAACTTTGCAAGGCATTTCCATCAAATTCGGTATGGGTGGATCTCTTTGTTTTCTCTTAGAGGGATTTTAGATACATTTCTGTTTTGTTATGTTATTATTCATATTTAAGTGCCTCAGTGTTTATTTTCTTTCTCTGAGATGTGATATACAAAGCTATTATATTTCTTTTTTTTTTCATTTGTGATTGTTCTTTTATTTTTCAAATACATTTGAATGAATTCCATAGTATTTATACATAACATCTTAAATAACTATGTGCACTATTTACATTAGCCTGACACTATAACAAATCGTAATGTATACAGTTACTTTATAAGTATGTCCAATCCATTATCAGAGTGTCTGATAAATTATTGTATAGTGTCAATCAATGATAAGACTTTTCTCCAAGGGTTGTTGATAAATGGCTTTGGATAAATTCTTATTTCTTTAGTTTTATTTTCCAGTAGTGCTGTGGTCTTCAGTAGGCTGTAGAAGTCTTCCAAAGTTGGCATTGTGTTTGTATTCCATCTTCTTGTTATACACTTCCTTGAAATTGCAAGTATAGTCCATACTAGATACATGTTTGACCTTTTCAAATGAGGACCTTCATTCACATTTAATAATACAAGAGCTTTAGTTAAATAAAATGATTCATTCACAGCAGCCACGTTTTGATGGCAGTTGAGTCAGATGATTCTTTGGTCATAAAGAATGCTGACAAAGGCAGAGCCACTGTTTTAATGAATCATGATTTTTATATAGAGTCTATACATAATATGCTTTCTGATTCAAGTATTTATGATAATGTTGACCAGGATTTTATATGGGATGTGCAATGTTCTATTTTTTTCATGATACGTGATTATATAGATAATTTTTGTATTACTGAGCAATTAGCTAATTATTTCAATGTGGAACATCCAGTGATACCAGTGATACCAGTGTTTCAGGGTCTCCCTAAAATACACAAGAGTTTGATTTCACCACCTATGAGACCCATAGTCTCAGGTAGGAAATGGCTTACAGAGCCTTTTTCAATATATGTAGACAAGCAATTGTGACCTTTTCTTAATAGGATACCTACAGTACTTAATGATACTAGACAATTTCTGAAAGATCTTAGCTCTTTTGTGAAGGAGAAAACTTTTGATTTAGATTATGTTTTGTTAGTGACATTGGCTGTAGAGTCACTATTTACCTGTATTCTGAATCATGAGGTTCTGAACATGATTAAGTCATTTTTGACTTTGCATAGTGATTATGATGTGAAACAGATAGATCTTATCTGCCTGTTTCTGGAGTTAGTACTGACTAATAATGTGTTTCTTTTTCAACAGGATTATTATTTGCAGAATGCTGGCATCGCTATGGGCACATCTTGTGCAAATAGCTACGCCAACATTGTTTTAGCAAAATGGGAAGAGCAATTTGTTTTTGATTGTATGTTTATATCAAAGGTCCTTTTTTATAGGAGATTTGTTGACGATGTGGCTCTATTATGGGGAGGGACTGAGAATGAACTGAATGATTTCATAGAGTATTTGAATAGAACCACTGAGTTTCTAAAGTTCACTAGCACTGTCTCATATTCTGAGATGTTTTTTTTAGATGTATGTTTAACTAAGGATGAAATGGCGTGTTTATCAACTACTCTGTATAGAAAGTCCCCCAGGAGAAACAACATATTGAGATGTGATAGTATACATCCCTCTCATATGTTTAAAAATATTATGAAAACACAAGGGATGAGGGTATCTTGGCTGAATAGTACTGCTGATGGATTTTCCACACATTTAGATATGGTAGCACATGAATTTCTGACTAGAGGTTATAAAAAAAAGAAATAAGTGAGATGAAAGAAGACATTAAGTCTAAGAGGTTGACTGTAGCACGTCCTTATTTCTCAACTGAACCTCCTGTTGAACAGCAGGTTGAGAATGTGAAGCTACAGAATTTTCCATTAGTATTACCTTATGCTAGTGACATTAGAAGGATTAGACAGACGATTGATGTGAACTGGAATATCTTGACAATCGATGATAGAATACATGATATTGTGGATGCTAGACCTAATTACACCTACAAAAACAAGAAATCTCTTAAGTGACGTCTCTGCTATAGAGATATACAGAGCACAATATGGAAGTGTATTCTAGGCTAGAAGGCACACATCCCTGTGGTTCCTGTAGACATTGCTCTTCCATAGATAGACTGAATGAATTTATACATCCAGTTTCTAAGAAAAAAATATGTTTTTTAAAGTGTCAGCCAATTGCAAAACTATGAATATTATCTATTTAGCTATGTGTGTAGCATCTGAAAGTTTTTATGCTGGCAAGTCTAATAGGATGCTATATGAAAGTATTTGTGAGCATAAATATGCTTTGAGGAAGGCTGATCTAACAAATGCACTTGCTAAACATGTTTATGAGCTAGGCTCATTACATTACTTTAAGTTTAAAGTAATTGAGACAGTTAAAATGGGTCCTTGAGGTGGTGACCTTGTGAATTTCACTGAAAAAAAAGAACTGCACTGGATATGTAAATTTCTTGCTGATAGGAAATCAGGTTTAAATAACAAGGTTTCTTTAAAACCTGTTCTTAGATCCAGGGATTTGCATAGATGATTCCTGAAGTCTGCTGATTGGCTTGTTTGTATTTTAAATAATGAGCAGTTGTGAATTGTAAATTAGTCTGAAGATGAAATGTGAGTTTGAAAGCGCTTACTATCTGTTTGCTGGAAATAAATAGTGGATTTTTAAGCCATGGCTGCTGTGAATTTTTCATTCTGTTTATGCTATTTTATTATTTTGGGAAGTTCCAGCTTTAACAATTGGCTTAAACACTGGTGTCATTCAAAGGGGATCCAGTATCTGTCTGCCTGGGATGACATGCTGGGAACCGCTTGCTTATGAGGGGCGGCTTGCACAGCACGCTTCGCAAGGGGACGGCTTGCACCTGTCACCCTGGGATTCCGGATATTGGCAAAGGCTCTTGCCACCCCATAGTGCCTTTTTAGGCAAGGCTCAAATTCTAAACCTACCACCCTAGAACACAAAAGGAAAAAAACTAAGGGTAATGCTGCTCAATGCCAGAAGTCTAAATCTCAAAATGCCTTTTCGAGGCCCTTCTCAGTATGGAGAACATCGATGTCTGTGCTGTGACAGAAACCTGGTTCAAGGCTCCTGAGAGCACCCAGCGCTATCAGGTTTTACCTCATATCATACGCCCGCCCCAAAATCCGGACCATACCAAGAAAGGAGGGGTATCCATATTCATCAAGGACACCCACACCTCAAGACTGGTGGCAACATACGATGCATCGGAGACCATCCAGGTGCAATTAACCATAGGCAAGACTGCTCTGCAAATTGTAGCATGTTACAGGCCACCCTCACAAACTCAGGAAACTCACATGGCCTTCCTGAAAACACTAGAGGGATAAATGTATCACCAAACACCATCATACTAGGTGACTTCAATTACCCTAATATAGACTGGGAACACTACTCAAGCCCAAACACCCTAGCCCAAAAGTTCCTGGAATTCATAAACTCAAATGCCATGGAACAACTAGTCACCATCCCCACAAGAGGAGATAACATACTTGATCTCATCATCACGAACATGGCAGCACAATGTTCAACACGGGAAGTATACCCCTCACTGGTGAGATCAGATCACAAACTAATCTCGCTGGAGGTCCTCAACCCACCCCACCTGAAATAAAAAGACCACAGTAAAGAACTTCTCAAAGCCGACTTCACACTTCTAAAGACTAGTGTGGTCTCCTTTCAGGCCCCAGCCGGGCGGAAAACAATACTCAAGCCGCTGAATCACTTACAAACGCCTTCTACCAGCACCTGCAGGACTGCATGGATAAGGCAGTCCCAAGCAAAACAAAGACTCTTTGTACCAAAGGCAAGCGTCCAGTCTGGTGGACCCCAGCCATAAACAAACTCTACAACAAAAGGAGGAAGCTACTACAAGATAGAGCAAAATCCTTAAAGGTAAGACACCCTTGATCACTATAAGTAAAAACTAAGAGCTCTCATAAAATCATCCAAAGCAAATTTGAGAGAAAAATAGCTAAAGACTCAAAAGACAATCATAAGGCCTTCTTTAGCTATGTTAGAAACCTAGGAGGAAACTCCCAGATATGCTCAGAACTAGTTCAAAATGATGTGAAGATTACTGATCCTACAGACATTGCCAACATACTGGCTGACAGGTTCAGTGCAAACTAAAGGAGAGATATCTATACCAAATGAGTGCAGCCCCCAAACATCTCCAGCCCAAGTGAGAACTGCTCTCTCCAAAGCAAAAACACAGCATCCATGGGACCCGATGGTGTCCAACTCAATGAGGAATTAAACCCACAGCTAGGACAGCTGTTTAATCAAAGTCTTACCTCTGGATGCAGGGAGTGGCGCACTGCAACTGTGGTCCCACTTCACAAAGGCGGTGCCTCCACAGACCCTGGAAATTACCGCCCATTAGCTTGACAAGCCTTATCTGCAAAGCCATGGAGAGGATCATAATGGACCTCATAAATAAAGACATAGGAATTTGCAGACTTTGGATCCAACCCAGTTTGGCTTTGTCAAAGGCAGATCATGCCTTTTAAACTTGGTTGACTTTTGAAACAGTCACCAAAGCCATTGATGAGGAAAGGCAGTCCATACAGCCTACCTCGATCTGGCTAAGGCCTTGATACAATACCCCACTCGGGTATCATTGAAAAACTCATCAGCTTAAATGTTAACCCATACATCACAAGATGGGTTGCAAACTGGCTGAGTGACAGAACCCACAGGGTCAGAGTTGCTGGCGCCATGTCAGACTCAAAGCCTGTCACAAGTGGTGTCCCACAGGGCTCAGTCCTGGGCCCACTCTTGTTTGGCATCTACTTTTCAGTACAAGCAAACACAGGAGGGTTATGGCTGACAAAGTTTGCAGATGACTGCAAACTAGGGCCATAGTAGAAAACACATCTGACACAGATATCCTTCAGAAGGGTCTCACAGAAATGGATAACTGGTGCCAGAGCCACGACCTAAAGTTAAATGCCAAAAATGCATAGTCATACCCTTCGGGAAAAACAAGGTTACCCCTAGCTACCAAATAGGTGGCAATCCACTGAGCACAGAAGAAGTTATCAGGGACCTGGGGACCCAGGTTGATAGTAGTCTGTCATTCGACACCCATGTAGCTAAAGTAGTTAGGAAGTCCTTCTACATTGCCCACCTTATCATGAAGGGATTCTCATCTAGATCAAGGGAGGTCATAGTCTCCCTTTACTCATCACTCATCAGACCAATGATTGAGTACAATGCCCCATTCGGAATGTATCTGACCCGACACTTGCAGCAGCTGGAGGCCACAAAGTTCCTCACCAAAAGGATAAAGGGTCTCAAAATCTGTCCTATGCTGCCCGACTGAAAGAACTCCAGCTCTATTCGCGCTTACAGTTGCTCAGAGGTGACCTTTGCCTAACATACAAGGCCATGTCAAACCCAGATTTGATGAATATGCTTCACCTCAAAAATCTAGATCCATCAGAGCCACAAGGGCGGAGACTTAAACCTCGACAACGGCTTAATAGGACGTGCCGGCGGGATAGATTCATCACCCAAAGACTCCCTATGCTGTGGAACAAAATCCCGGTACATGTGAGGCAGAGCACCTCGCTGGCCTTGTTCAAGAGAAATCTTGACCAATGGATGGGAGATCGCAGATATACCCCAGGAATTACCTCAGTGTCACTGCTCGACAGAGGCACAGCAAAATAATGGGTATAGTTCCCCATACTAAAGGGGTGGCACAAAACAATGGGCTAGGCTTATAAATGCCCTCGGGCAGATAGCCTAGTATGAACCTATGAACCTATGAACCTATTGTCTTGTAAGGAGGTCATTTTTACATTTACCTTAAATAAAATGATTCATTACATAAAGCTTGTAGAAAGTTATTAATACCATTCCAAAATGGCTTAATTTTAACACAATCAAAGAAAATGTGGTTCCAATCTGCATTGTGTACTTGCTCACATCTAATTTTACTGATTCTATCTGGGGTTAAGAATGCTCTGTGCAAACATTTCCAATTAAAAACTTTCCAGTATTGTGTAAAGGATGTATATTTTGTAGATAATAAGATATTTGTTTTAATATCTTCAGTTAACTGTATTCAACGTCCTTTTGTTATATATTTCCAATATGAGGTTTTGAGTGTTGTTTTATAGTTTATCAATATTTTGTAAAATTTGAAATACTGTTTCCCATGTCAGAGTCATTATTTATGATTTCACACATGTTTTTCGTAAATGTTGGTATTTCTTTAAATGAAGAATTGTTAATTATTCTACTTAAATCTTGCAAATATGACAGAATACTCTGTAAAGTTAGCCAGTCCTGTTGTGGAATTTTGTATGTTGTTTTTATTACCTGCATATCTAAAACTTTTAGTTCTTTGATACTTTGGAACCACCAAACAAATCATTTCTGTTCCCAGGAATTAATCATTTTTCTATATATTTTATATGGAAAGTTCTTTGTGACTATAAATGGTGTTAAAAATCAAACCAGATTTTTAAATCTATATTTGCATTAATAATTTTCCTAAATGAGTCAATGTAATAATTAATCATATGAGTTTTAGTGGGTTTAGTTATGTTATATTGCATACTAATACTTAATATGTGCCATGGCAAATTATTTTATCTATTTGATTTTTTTGTAAATCAAATTCATTTATTGATATTACAGTTAGTAATTCATTCCAATTTGCAGAGTAATTTGGACATATCCAGTCTGAGATTGTTTTAGATATTGATGCTTTTATATATGTTTCTATATTAGGAAAATTTAATCCTCCCTGTTTCCATGGTCTGATATTATGTATTAAAGCTATTCTGTTTCTTTTGGGAAACCATAACAATTTTATTAGGCATGAATTTATTTCTTTAAGTATATTCCTTTCTGGTAACAGTTGTATTGCCAAGGCTATATATAGGATCTTGGAAGTAAAACCATTTTTATTAACTGCAGTCTATCTTCAAATGTTAATATTATTTTGTTCAATTTTTCCACAGAGATTTTAATCATATTGATGATATTATTGTAGGTTTTTTAGACTAATTCATTATTATCCTTACATAACTCAATTCCTAAATATTTTAAGGTAGATGTCTGTTTCCCTGTGATATGATCCCCCTTAGTCTGCATTTTTTTATTTAAAAATAAAAAAAATTAATTTTGAATTATTGAAATGGAGTCTTGAAGTCATGTGAAATTTGTGAATTAATATATCTAATTCTTCTAATGTCTCTTTTGCATTAGATAATGCTAGTAATATGTCATCAGCAAATAGCATCACTTTAGAATTGTATTGTTCATAAACATCTATTCCTTTGATTTTTATATTGTTACGACTTGAATCTGCCAATATTTCAATAGTCAGAGCAAATAGAATCGGTGACATGGGACATCCTTGTTTAGTGTCTTTTGTTATATGCATAGATTCAGAGGTAAAAGGACCTAACTTGACATACGCTAAATTATTTGTAAATATATTCTTCAGGAGATGAACAAAGGATGCAGAAAATTCAAACAGCATAAGGATTTTGAATAAATAGTCCCAATTTAGGGAATCAAAGGCATTCTCTATATCTAAGCCAATTATGAGTGTTTATTTTCTTTATTAACTTAATCTATAAGAAAAAGTATACTTTTAATATTGTCATGTATGTGTCTATGATATATAAATCCAGTTTGATCATTATTTATTGTTCTGGATAGATATACTTTCATTCTGTTAGTTAATATTGTCATAAATATCTTATAGTCATTATTTAATAATGATATATGTCTATATGAGGTACAGAAGTTTGGGGATTTGTTTTCCTTTAGGATTGGTGTGATTAAGGAATATCTCCAAGAGGGTGATATTAAAGTATGACTGAATTTCTAATATAGTTTTATGGAAGAGGAATAGTATCTTTGAAGGAAAAAGTTTATATATTTCCGTAATTATGCCATCTATACCTGGAGCTTTATTATTTTTTCCCTCTTTTATTGTAGCTGTAATTTCTTTGTAGGATATGGGTGCTTGCAGATCTAGTTTTAATTTTTCTGGTGTGTTTTTATATTAGAACATTTTTCATCTAGATTTAATTAATCGATATTTATATTTTCCTTTTGGAAATGTTCCATATAGTGATTTCTGCATTCATCGAGAATGTCACCTATATCTGAGTCATTTTTCCCTTTCTTTTCATGGAAGATACTTTTAATGTTATTAGCTTTTGATTGTATTTTGATTCTTGTTGATAAATTATGTAGATATTTGGGAGAAGTGGCCAAGGTATTATTTTTTTAGTTTTTCTAAAGCTAAACTAGATTTATGTTAGAATTTCATTGTATTACTTGTTTAATACTTCTACTTTCTTTTTCATCTCCAAATGATTTTGATTTTTTTCAGCTTTTACTGACAAAAGTTTGCATTGTAGATCTAATAATTCAGAATCCCATTCTCTGAATTTTTTTATACCAAGTTAGGGTTTTACCATATATGTAAGCTTTTAATGAGTCCCATATCATTATTTTATTTATCTCTGTGGTATAATTAATATCCAAGAATAACTGTAATTCAGATAATAACCAGGGTTTGAACTCTTTAATTTTAGTTATATATGATATAATTCTGGAGTTAAAGATTAATGGTTTGTACCCATTTTGAAGTTTTAGTATCAATGAATTGTAGTTGAAAAGGGGCAGAGATTGAGTGAGAAATTAATGATTTTGGAGTGCAAGTCATGGGCAGCAAATATTTTATCTATTCTAGTTTGGGTACCAAATCTGTGATCTTGATGGGAAAACAAGAAAAATGTATCTTCTTTAAATGTGAAAATATCTACAAGATGAAATGATTCTACCCACTTATTCAAAGTTTTTGATACAGCAGATGTATGCAGCGGTCTTTTATTTGCAGTTTCAGAAATATCAAATATACAGTTAAAAATCTAATATTAAGTTGCCTTTATAATTATTGGAAATGAAATCCAAGTGTTTTTTAACAGTTCGTGTTGCAATGCCTGGGAACCAGTGTAGGTTGGCTAGGGTCCATATTCTGTTATTATATCTAACTATTACTAATGTCATAAGGCCTTCTTTATTTCCATACTTATAAATGATTTCTGGGTCAACCACATTTGTTTTCCATAAAATTGTTAACCCTTTTGTCTTTGTCTTATAAGTGGATTGCGCCAATATCATATATTCCTTAGGATTCCATTTGTAATTGTCATTTCTTTTGAAATTAGTTTCTTGAAAGAAGACAATTTGTGCTTTGTTCAATTTTAAATATTTCAGTAGATTTGATCGTTTGCTAGGATTGTTTAAGCCACTGGTATTTAAAGATAATAAAGTTAAATCCATCTTAGGTTATTTAGACTATGTATTATTTTGTTTTATTGTGACTATTAAACATTTTCCTCTGATAACTATAAAGTATATGTTTGAGCTTTTAAAGGAAATTATCAGTTTTATACTTTGAGTGTTTACCAATAAAGTAATCTTTTTGCCAGGCATACTAAAAATCTTTTTATGAAATAACAAATTTAAATTAATAAATGTTAACAAAACTAAGATCCGCACTAGCCATGGAATGACAATCATTCCTAATCTGATGGATAAACATAAGTCCATCAGATTATCACTTATACATTGACAATCCAGAACATCTGAGCTCCATGAATTGAACTATCATATGGAGAATATTTGTAAAAGGAATAAGCAATATTTATATTATTTTGAACAGATATAGTACTACTGTAGATTAAATAGAATTCTAATACAATATAAATGTCTACTTATTGTATAAGCAATTGATATTTACATGAAATATAGATGACAAGCAATTCAATTAAAGTAAAGTAGGATGTGTCATATATAAATTCTCAGTAAAAGATTATAGCACACAGTTATTTAACATATTCACCCTTATTGATGTAGTCTTTCAAAACTTATTACGTAATATAAATAGATGGTAATAATATTTGTACCTAATGTTTATAATACAATATATTTTACTGGATATGTCAGAAGTTATATTTTATTGCTTGCCAGCATTTAAGTAATCACTTTGTTTGTTGCTAACTTACTTAAAGCATCAAGTTTGTTTTATGTGAACATTGATGAAAGTTAGTGCATTTTAATTATCAGTGCATCCCAATTCCCCCATTTCATACACATAAGGATTTTCATATCTGTCATTTCTTATTATAAAATGAGTAAATTATAGGTTAAAAACAACAAATTCACTTATTGTGATTAATGATTACAAGTTACCTTTCCATATTCATAAATTGCCATTTTATGGCATATACTGAAAGTTTTTACATATAAATGGCAACATTCTTTTTTGTATAATTAGCAAAGGTTAAACTGAGTGATTATTGTCAATGTAATACTATTTGTTTAGAATGTGATTGTTACATTCTGTGGCATTCCTATTTCAGGCTTCTATTTTTTCCCTTGAACAACTTTGCCAGTTTGATGTCATCTACAAAACATTAGTTACCCTGGTAACAGCTTAAGTATTATGTATGGTCAAGAAGATGGGTTACAAAACCACAATTCAAGTTAAAGCAATTATATAACTTGTTATGCACATTTACTTATATGAGAAAATCATCATGCTTCCCTTTGATGTTCAGTATAGTGTATGTCATTTATGACAAGTTAAAACAGTAGTGTTATTATACACACGCCCATGTTATTAAACTGACTGACTATTGTCAATTTAATACTATTTGTTCAGAATATGATTGTTACATTCTGTGAGATTTCAAGTTCAGGCTTCTATTGTTTCTCTTGAACAACTTTGTGAGTTTGATGTCATGTATAAACATTAGTTACCTTGGTAATCACTTAAGTATTATATATGGTCAAGATGGGTTACAAAAACTACAATTCAAGTTAAAGGAATTACATGACTTCAATGCATATTTACTTATATAAGAAAATAATCATGCTTCCCCTTGATGTTCAATATAGTGTATGTCATTTATGACAATTTAAGACAATAGTGTTATTATACACAAGCCCATGTTATTAAATCCTGTCTTAAATATCCAAATTCAGCAGACTGTTTCATCTTATATGACGGTTATATATTTTATGTCTAGATTTACTAAAATCATACATTACATAACTATTGTGTGTGGGGTTTTTTTGGTTATTGCTTAGTTATTTGAGGGATCACAAGCTGTAATGCTTATTTATATTATTAGCTCCATCCAAGCATGTTTATACAATCCTTAAACTTTAAATTATGAGGCCCTTCTAGTTTCTTATTTGTTATAAGTATATTTCCATCCTTACATACACATATATCAGTACTTCAAGCACAGGCAACAATACCCATGCAGTTTTGCCAAAATACCATTCACTAGTTCATGTGGTATATTTCCAGGCTGGTCTTAAAATATCCAAACCGATATTTGTCCTTTTCCATTTTACCAGCCTGTTCCATGCAGTGGCCACTCTGCCAGTGAACCACTCAACACACCTTCAATTCCCACAAATATTTCCACAAAGGAAATCTAATGACTTTCTAGCACTTTCTGGCAACTCAAAACACCCATAGTATCATCTATCACCATATGCCCAACACATCTGAGCAAGATCACCTCCCAGACCACTGCAAAGGGTTCTGCACAAGACCCAGTGCTCTTAGTCTTTCACAATAACTCAGACTTCCACTTTTGTGTAAGTCCTGAATGTGTTTGGACCTAAACACATTTTTGAATATAAAATTGCGCTAATTATTTATTTATTTATTTTATCAAGAAAAAACTTAATGAGCTAAACAAAGTGTTGGGAGACCATCAATATGTGTACATGTGGTTTAAAACAGCCCTTTTATTATATATATATATATATATATATATATATATATATATATATATATATATATATATATACACACATATATATATATTTTTTTAAAACAAAACCATTGCCGAGAATCATCTTGGAGGCTCCTCACAGCCATTAAGCATTATCGTCACTCTATCTCCATTATTATAGCAACCTGGGGGCATCTGTTTTTGTTAGTGTGTCTGTGTGCTGCATACCAGAGTCTCATGATGCACCTGAAGCAAAGCTTCACTTCACTGCAACTTCAAGCAACTTCAAGCCTAAATTTCCTCTCTTTCAGTGAGTCAGCAGCCAGGAAAAGAATGGAGAGCAAACAGATAAAAAAAAAAAATAAACCTCTCAACAAGCAGCCACAACAAGAGATAACACATTCTTCCAGCCTTTCCACCTCCCACACAGCAGATGTATAAACAAACTATTATTTGCAAAAATATCCCAAATCACAGTTTTATCCACCTCTTTTCCCTGGATCCAGGCTAAAACACCAAATGTCTCTTCCTAATACACAAGCATCAGTAAACCTTGATCACAAGCTGCAACCCACAGCTTTCCAGAGATGAAAACTGCAACATACACCAGCTGCCAGACACAGCTGCATCCACACACACCATGTCAAGCTTAATCAAACAGCACTCAAAGCTATGATACCTGCCATAATTGATATTAACTATTTTTAGACAGAATAATAATGACATTTGTACTAGCTGCCAGACACAGCTGCATCCATGCACACCATATCAGGATTGATCAAACAGCTCTCGTAGCTGTGATATCTGCCATAATTGATATTAACTATACTTAGACAGAATAATGATGCCATTTGTATTAAGAGCTTGCTACTATTATTAAACCAAGATAGTAATGACATTTCTAAATCATGCATTAACTGAAGAAGGCATTAGTCTCCATGATAGCATTTTTTTTCAAAACACCCTACTGTTACTGCTATATGATGGTAATTTGTTACATTTGAGTCTGAACTCTGATGAATTGTACCTTGTTGAATTAGTTAATTAATTAATTACTTAAATTATTATAAATAAAAACAATGAAAAATGAACAAGATAAGTATTCACTGAGTACAAGTAGGGGAATAGAAACTTCTATGTTTATATTAATTGTTGCTAGGTCTGGCTTCTATATAATGTAAATAGCAACCCATCTTGACCTACCTTTGTTTGTGAAGAATTACTGGACTCTTTGAACATTCTGGATAAATCATTACTGTTTCTCAGTTTAAGAAATCTTCCTTTTTTAAAATAAAAATAGATGACAAGTGATGTACCATATTAGTTGATACTTTGAGAGATGTAGTTGTAGGAGTTATTTTTTGGGACAGCTATCTTGGAATCAGTTTGTAACAGTAGGGTATTTTGAAAAAAAAATGCTGTCATGGAGACTAATGCCTTCTTCAGTTAAAGTATGATTTAGAAATGTCATGTATATCCTGGTTGAATAATAGTAGCAAGCTCTTAATACAAATGTCATCATTATTCTGTCTAAAAATAGTTAATATCAATCATGGCAAATATCACAGCTACGGGTGCTGTTTGATCAATCCTGATATGGTGTGCATGGATGCAGTTGTGTCTGCTCTTTCTAGCATCAGTCCAAGGATGTGTTTATTTTATTCTTTTAAGAGTAGGGGGCCATCTATTCCATTTCTTCTGGAATAGACACTATGTTGTTGTTTTTGATGAATATAGTAGCTTCTTCTAAATCATTAAAGGTTCTCATCTCATTGGCAAAAAGTATTTTTTTCTTGGCTGGAAAGGCCAGCTGTGCTTTAATGTTGTTTTGTTTCAGCAGTTTTATTATTGGCCAGACTTTTTTCCTTTGTTCTAGTATTCTGGAAGAATAATCATTGTCAAACCTTATTAGGCTTTGATTGTATTTTAAGGGGGATTTTCTCCAAGCAGATTTTAATATTAGTTCCTTGTCCAGAAATGAAAGAAATTTTATAACTATGGATCTAGGTGGAGTATTTGTTGAGTTAGAAGCAGGTTTCCTCAGTGCTCTATGCACCCTTACAATTCCAAATGAATGTCCCTCTTTCAAGTCTAAAAATGCAGGAATCCCGGTTGTTAAGAATGAAATAATGTCTTCTCCTTCAGTGTTTTCAGGCAGACCAAAGACCCTTATGTTGTTTCTCCTTTCCCTGTTTTCTAAGTCATCTGTTTTGTTAAGCAGCCATGTATTCTGTTTAAGCAGAAATTCTTTTTGGAATTCTTCCTCTTTGAGTCTTCCTTCAATGTTATTTAGAAAAGTCTCTATATTTGTTATTTTTGTATGGTGCTGCTGTAATAGTTCCTTAAGAGTATCTGTCTGTTTTTGAGAATTTAATTTTTGGTTTTCTAAGTCATTTGTAAAGCCATCCATCTTCAAATATAGTTCATGCAAGGTAGATGTCATCAATTACAGTTCTTTTTTCAAAGCAGCATCTGGATGAGAATTCCTTGAGTTGTTCATATTCAGTGACTCAATATACCTCCAAGTTACTTGACAAGAAAATTTTTGTATATCTCCACCAAAATTGATATTTATCTAGCTTAGTAGTTTATCTATAGATTTATGATGTTTTAAACTTGAAAATAATAAAATTGTCCTATACTATTACACTAGTTTATGGAGCTCTCAAAATTCACTGTTATCAGTTGGCCATCTAGGCTCCACCCCCATCTGACAAAAACTACCATATGTCTCATGTGTAAATGTTTGCACTGAATAATGTACAGCAGTATCGCTGCACTCTTTCAGTAGAACATGTTTCTTCATACAGAAAATAATGCCACAATAAGCTATGAGTAGTAATAACAGCTAGCCTAAATGTACATATTTATTGCACTGCCCTGGTAATGTGGGATCATTATGTTAAAGAACATTTCAGCCTGAATTTTACATAGTTTCATAGGTAGGTACTAGGCTATTGGCCCTAGGGCCTATATAAGCCTATCCAAAAAATGTACCCTGGCTTTCGCCACCTAAGAAAATTATTTTCCTGCGCCCCTGTTGAGCAGAGCCACAGAAGTGATCCCTGGGGTGAATTTCCCATTTCCCATCCAATCATCAAGATTTTTCTTGAAGAGTGCTAATGAGGAGCTCTGTTTGACATAGATAGGTAGTCTGTTCCTGAGTATGGGATGTCTCTGGGACAGGAATCTATCCCTCCAGCATGTTCTGTTTATTGTGGTGACAAGGTTTAGGTCCCTAGAGCCTGTAGCTCGGAGGGATTGGGATTTCTTTAAGTGGAGCATGTCCAACAGCTCTGGGTTTGACATAGCTTTGTATGTTAGGCAGAGATCACCCCTGATTAGGTGATATATGATGGAGTAAAGCTGTAGTTTTCTGAGACGGTCTGCATAGGGCATCTGTTTGAGGCCAGTAATCCTGTTTGTGAGGTATTTCTGTGGTCTTTCCAGTTGTTGTAGATGTCTTGTGAGGTACATACCAAAAGGGGTGTTGTACTCTATAATGGGACTAATGAGTGATGAGTAGAGGGGAACAATGCCCTCTTTTTTCTGGATGAGAATCCTTTTGTGATAAGATGAGCCATGTAGAAGGATTTCCTGACCACTGTAGTGATGTGATTATCAAAGGAGAGACTACTGTCCACTTGTGTCCCAAGGTCTCTTATCTCATTTTCGGCATTAAGTAGACTACCAGCTATGTAGTAGTTCATGGGTACAGAGTTTTTACCAAAGGGGATGACAATACACTTTTTGGCATTGAGCTTCAGGCCATGGCTTTGACACCAGGTATCTGTCTCAGAGAGGCCCTTTTGTAATTTGTCCACATCATTAGGAGTTTTGATTATGGCTCCTAGTTTGCAGTCATCTGCAAACTTTGTTAGCCAAAGACCTTCTGTGTTAGCCTGCACTTCAGAGAAGTAGATACCAAACAGGAGAGGACACAGGACTGAACCCTGTGGTGCTCCACTTGTCAGTGGTCTGAAGTCGGATTTGGAATCTGCTACTTTCACAGTGTGGGTTCTGTCCGTGAGCCAGTTGGCAACCCATCTTGTATCATAGGGATTTATATCTAGTTTAGAGAGCTTATCTATAATTCCATACTGGGGGATGGTGTCGAAAGACTTGGCGAGATCTAGATAAGCTGTGTGAACCATTTTACCCTCATCTATGTCTTTGGTGACTGCTTCAAAGAAGTCAATCAGGTTTAGGAGACATGATCTGCCTTTTACAAATCCAAACTGGATTGGGTCCAGAGTTTGGAAATTACCAATGTCTTTGTTTATGAGTTCCACGATGATACATTCCATGGCCTTGCAGACCCGGTTCATCAGGCTAATGGGGCGGTAGTTCCTGTGGTCCATTGTGGCTCCCCCTTTGTGGAGTGGGTTAACCATCGCAGTGTGCCATTCAGTGGGTACAAAGCTAGAGGTGAGGCTATGATTGAACATGGTACTTGGGTAAAGTGCCAGTTCATTCTGTAGTTCATGTAGAATGCAGCCTGGGATATTGTCAGGTCCCATGGATGCTGTGTTCTTGGCTTTGGAGACTGTGTTTTTTACCTGTGCAGCCATGATTATAGGAACTTTGCATTCTTCCGGTATAGAGATGGGCCCTCTAGGGGATGAGAGTGGGGTAAAGTTAGCACTGAACCTATCTGTTAGGATGTTGGCAATATCAGTTGGTTCTGTATATTTAGTGCCATTGTGCTATAACTCAGAGCAGATCTGAGTGTTCCCATTGAGATTCTTGACATAGCTATAGAATGCTTTGTTGTTGTCTTTAGAGTCAGTGGCAATTTTGTTTTCGTAACTAGCTTTGGAGGATTTTATGAGGGATCTCAGCTTCTTACTGAGGTTGACCAGGGAGTTCCTCCAGTCATGGGATTTTACTCTTTTTTGCAACAGTTTCTTTCTTCTGTTGTAGAGTTTGTTTATGGCAGAGGACCACCAGATTGGCTTCCTTTTTTTGGAAGATAACATCTTGGTTCTATTAAGGATAGCATGATCCATGCACTCATGTAAGTGCTTATAAAGTGCATTTGTGTAGGATTCAGCAGTCATACCTCTATTGTCCGTCTGCATGGGTGTCATGAAGTTTGCCACTTCTGTCTTAAGAAGTGTGAAGTTGGCTTTGGAGAAGTTTTTTATGATGGTTTCCCTAATTGGGGGTGGGGGTGGGATGTGGATGTCTAGGCTGATTAGCTTGTGGTCGGATCTGACCAATGAGGAATTGACCTCTGTTGTGGAACACTAGTTTCCCATGGTGGTAATGACCAGGTCTAGGGTATTGCTGCCCCTGGTGGGGATGTGAATAAGTTGATCCAAGGCATTGGAATTTATGAATTCTAGAAAACGTTGGGCAAAAGAGTTGGTACATGAGTAGTTTTCCCAGTTAATGGTGGGGTAGTTGAAATCGCCCATTATTAGGGTGTTGTGTTGTACCCTAATACTTTCCAGTGTCTCAAGAAATGAGGAGTGGGAATCCTGGGGCATGGTGGGGGGTCTGTAGCAAGCTACAATTTGGATTGCGGTCTTGCCCAGAGTTAGTTGCACTTGGATAATCTCGGATGCATTATGCTGTGCAACTAGCCTGAAGGTGTGGTTATCCTTAATGAATATGGACACGCCTCCACTTTTAGTGCTTCATTCTGGGTTAGGTGGCCGAAAGGTGTGCTATGAATTGTAGCCTAGTAATGCAGGGGTGCTCTCTGGAGCTTTGAACCAGGTCTCTGTCACTGCACAGATGTCAATGTTCTCCATTTTAAGGAGTGCCACGAGTGAGTGCATTTTGAGGTTTAGACTTCTAACATTGAGTAGCATTACCCTCAGATTTTGCTGCTTGTACCTGTTATGGTGGTGAATTTGTCATTTGAACCTTGCCTAAAAAAGGCACTATTTGGGTGGCAAGAGCCTTAGCCAGTATCCGGAATTCTAAGGGCGACAGGTGCAGGCCATCTCTGGCAAAGTATCATGGTCTGTCGATCATGTCGACTCCGGCAGACAAATACTGGATCCACTTAGAATGACACCAGAAGCTTAGCCAATTGTTGAAGTCAATCATTTTGTCTTTGTATTGTGGTATCATTCTGGGTGATGACAGGATGCTACTCAGAGTTAGGGTCATACCTGCCTGGGATACAAGATTGGAGAGCTCCTCCATGTCTCTTTTCATGTAGTCCAGGGAGGTACATCTCAGGTCATTCACACCAACATGGACAATGACAGCGTTATATTTGTACTTATTGTGGAGTGACCTGAGTGCATGCATTATGTGGCGGATCCTGGCACCTGACAGGCAGCTGACAGCAACTTTCTCCTTGTTTCGTCTACTGAGTGGAACATCAGTGTGCCTGACTATAGAGTCATCTATGACTAGAGTGTTGGGTACGTTGTTATGCCTTATGGGATGTGGTTAAGTGGCACACTGAGTTTGTGAGCTATGTGTCATTTGGGTTGTGTTGGGGTGGAGTTTGCTTGCGTTTATGTTTTGGATGTCCCTGATGCTTGGGCAGGTTTTTATTGAGAGCCTCCGTGAATGTAGATGTGTGTTCTGTGTTTCTATGTGTGTGGTTTGGTGGTGTACGTTTTGATGGACTATGTGATGAGTGTGGTGTGGTGCAAGTGTTTACCTTCTCTTCTTGACTGTCTAGTCCAGTCTTGGGTGAAGAGAGCTTTGCTTCCAGTTTGGCTATATAAGTGCATCTTTCACAGGTTGTAGTGTTGGGTGGTAGGAGGAGATGGTTGTCTGTGTACATGAGGCAATTGCTGCATTGCCCCAAGATGCCCAGATCCATCAGGTAGACAGGAGAAATCACCGGGAGCTGACCCTTATACATGCCTGGATAGGTGCTTATTTATTAAGTACTATAAACTGCTTTCCTCTAGACAAGTGAGGAAAGTTGAGTGCTGTAGTAATTTGCAGCTTATGTAGTGCTTACAATGAGTTGTGAACAAGTGCTGAGTTCAAAGAAACAGATTTGAGTGCTGAAACTAGAAAACTGGTTAGTTATAAGAAATAAAACTGAGCTAGAAGGCTTCCCTCCAACACAGAAGGGCTTGGGGGCTCAGAAGCCTACAAACAGTCTAGACCACTTAACAGGAAAGGCAGTAAACAAGCTTAAAATATTTTTTTTGTTCTCTTTCCCAGATGCTCTCTTTGTACACAGTAGGAGTGCCTGAAATCAGAATATGATCTCACTGCACTGAGTTGAGTGAGTAAGGAGTATCCAAACACAAATTTACAAAAGGGGCAGGCAGTTTCAAAGCCACTAAGATTAACACCAAAACAAAAACAGGAGGGTGGGTAGGAAACTAACTGAAGAACAGAGTAAAAACTTCCACTTGAGTTAATATTTATGCAACACAATTAAATCAATTTAAATAATGTATTATTTGAAAAAAAGTTCCGATAAAAGGTACTTAAATTCTCTTATACGTCCAGTTGAATACAGCTAGATCTTAGCTGGCCAAAGCTGAGGTTTTTAAGCAGAAAATATTTCAAACTGTACCACTTAAATAGGCAGTGACAGAAATCAAAGAATGTGGCTACCCCCACACCTGCAATTACTAACAGACAATAAAATTCAAGCAAGCACTAACTGAAGAACAGAGTCAAAACTATCACTTGAGTTAATATTCATGCAACACAATTAAATCAATTTAAATACTGTATTATTTGAAAAAAGTGCAGATAAAAGGTACTTAAATTCTCTTATATGTCCAGTTGAATACAGCTAGATCTTAGCCGGCCAAAGCTAGGGTTTTAGTCCACATCTTCACTGACCACTACCACTTGATCCACATCCAGCACATGCTGCTATTAATTCAAATTAAGGACAGGAATCAGATTATGGAACTGCTTGGGTACCTGTAAGAGCTGCCTAAGGAGGACACGAGTTAGGTGTCATTGCAGACTCTGCATTCTGGAGGAAGAGAGGAACTTTTGTCTCACTGCATAGGTGATATGTAGCAGGAACACTAGGTGTTCACCTTCACAGAGCTTGAACCTAGCAAGCTTGCACTTCCATGTGAAAATCCTGTACTGAACTCAGAGTAATTCAGCATATTGCGGTATTCTTCCCCTCAGACAGCAGAGTGACCACAGGAGAGGGGTTGCTCTACCAGGAGAGAGGATAGTTTGTGTTGCATCCAGCAACCAGGCCTGTTTCCAGCCCACCCATTTATTACCGCAAGTTGATATTCTTATTAGGGATTCCCAGGTAAGGACATATGAGCTGTGAGATTCTTGCTTCACCTGCCAATTGATTCCTGCCTCCCATGACCATGAAATGGATTGGCCAGGGTGGGATGCTGGTAGAGGAGCCATTGGGCTTAGTCTTTTGGGGGAGAGGGAGTTAAATGTTGGTTGTTCTTTCATATAGTGCTTTTATTTATTCCCAATCCACCAACCCCATTTTCTTATCCTACCCAGCCTGATCTTGCTTCCCTCAGACATCTACATGATTAGAGCTATGCAATACCAAACTACTATGCCACTGCTTTTATTTGCTTGTCAGTTTCATATGGCAGTGAATAGTCTCACACCTTCCAGACATAACGTTCCATGTTGGCCCTTCTGCACCAACTGATAAATCAGCATAGCCAAGTGGGTATAAATGCAAAGTGTATCCCCATGCCATTGGTCAGGCCATGATATTTGTAACTAGTTACAAGGGACCCCCTATGGTATAGGCTGAACTCAATTAACAGACTCCAGCATCTTAACTGATTTACCAGTTAATAAAAAACTGTTATCAAACAGTCCAGCTAGAGCCTTCCTGATTATTTCCATCCATGTGCATTTGTCTAGACTAAAACTCCTGGGCTGCATTATAGCTTTAACACCATAGGTTCATAGGTGATTACTGGGCTAATGACCACATGGGTCTTTTTAAGCCTAGCCATCCATCCCAAATTTCTGTTAAGTCCTGATACCCTTGATAAGTGTAAGAAGGGGTTTGGGAGATGAACCATTTACAGGTTATCTGTGTCCATTAGAGACATAGGTCCCAAACCAGGGATGAATTTCCAGTTTCCCATCCAATTGCCAGGCTGCACCAGCAAATAATACACATTTTATTACTATTCTTTATTATAATCATTACTATCATTTAGTTACTACACATTACTCTCATTTGTGGTATAAAACTTAAATGCTTACTGAAGAGCAACCCTGTTACTTATCCCACAGAGATATACCTGCATAAGTTGTGTAAACAGACAGACACACACACACACACACACACACACACACACACACACACACACACACACACACACACACACACACACACACACCACAGATTATCTCCCACAGACTTACATCATGCTCCTTGCTTTAGGCATGCATTATATTCTGCTATCATTTGTTAAATTATTTACTTAATAATATATCTTTTAAAGGTTTTTAAGTTTACTAATTTACCTCCTGTGCAGCACAGATTATCCCCCTTGCATTCTTCTATTGACTTTACCTACTAATTAGCAAAATAAAGTCTTTAGATTTTTTGATGTGCTCTAGTGATGTAAATCCATACCACCTGTAGACCTGAAAATGTTTCAGTCAGGCTTCTCCCTGCAACTTACGACTAACATGGTTTTCATTAAAACTCTGGTATTGAAAAAAGACTTTTTGATCCATAACAACTAAACCCTGCTTTATGGGAAGGTCTTCCCCAGATCTGAAGACCTACATGTGTTTCTGATTTTTTTTTATTTTGAAGGCTTTCATGGTAGGCAGTTGATTAACCGATTGCGAATAATTTACAGATGTTAAAGAACCATGCCTAATTGTTCTACCTTAGTTGCTTTAAGCTGTGCACAAATTGGAGTGAAACATAATTAACTATTTATGGACTAGAACAAATCCATGCTATCTTATCAAATATGTGACTGCTAGACAGCAGGTGTCTCAAGATTTTTTTTAGAATGTTAAACTATTAATTTTGTTTTGCATAACTTCACATCATTTTCAGAGACAGTGATTTCAATATACAACTTTAGAAATTATTTTAGCACTTTGTATCTGTTTATAACCAATTTTTATTTTCCATATGGTCTATGAATGTTTACTCTTTGCTTATAAAATTTGATTTTAGCTGGCATTTGATTTCTGAATAATATTAGTTTAATTTCAAATTGATGTTTAAAGTAAAAATTACTCATTTTTTACTATATTTTAAAGAAATGCTATTTTTAAATTGTTAAATTAGTGATAAATGCCGCAAGTAACTAATACAAAATTATAAATTTATAATGTGTGAAAGCTATTACTCTATAGCATACCTTTTAACTGTCCCAGACCGGTGCGACTCTCACTGATTTTGCCTCAAATGTTATTGTCTGTTTGACTCACAGTGATTATTTGTAAAATAAAATGTGTATTAGATTCAACAAATAATCAGTTATTAAACTTACAGACTATTTTGTTTCAGAAAAATGAATGTGAGTTCAAGTTCTCATTCTAGCAGCTTTTAAAGTCAGCAGTATTAATATATGTGATCCTGATTTAGAACTTGGTTTTGGCTGTAATTTTGGGTTGAAAGCTATGAGGATGAAAACTAAATCTAAAGTCACAGCCCTATGTATAAGACATACTAATTAAAAGGTGTGCCCCACAGTCATTACTATTCCATACAAATGTATTATTGCAAGAAACATACTGTATATGGATATGATTTACATACAAATACTCAACAGCAAGCAAAGCAGCATAATCTCATTTGCCCTGTATTAATTGTTGACCACCGAGGCATTTTTGGAAGCGAAGTTTGGTTCATTTAAATTGTAACACAATCAGAGGAGTTATAAAGCCATAACATTTCCCCCAAGTTACCATAAATATGATATGCAATGGTGTGGTACCTCCTGCAAGACTGTACCTAACCACCATGTCTTGTCAAAACATTTGCAAGCTTTTCATGCAACCATAAAATCCATGCATATAAAGAGTTACTTTTTTTTCCACAGTGTCCTCTCCTAATGATGCCAATAAAGTGATCACTCATTAATGATTTATTTTTTGTCAACCTAATGTCATCACATGTAATTAGATTTTATTTATTTATTTATTTGACATTCATTTACTGTGAAAGTCCGACTAGGTATGAACCCATTTTCAGTGGAGGCTGAGAGAAAAGCTCCAGAGTACATATTAAACAAAATTACTAATTCAACATTGGTTACAATGACTAAGACAATAACACAAAAGTATAGTTTGTGGTATACAGTTAAAATATTAATTATATGGTTAGGGCAATTCTATACACATAAAAATCAGCATTGCAATTTGTGGATATAATAATAAGAAAGCAATACGTTGTACGCACATTATATACAAGGTTCAGGTGAAATTTCTAATATGTATGTTATATATTAAAGCATGGGGAATATTTGACAGAGTAAGTAAGAAGCTGGGATACACAAAATACACTTTTTGGCTAGAGTATTCTGTAGTAAATTTACTGAAAGGAGGCCAGAAGGTAGGTAATGCAGGAAGGTAGTAGGAAAGATCAAGAGAACGTACATAAAGACTGGTGCAAAGAGAATAGAAATGAGTACTAAGATGGAGTGGAGCATGGATAGATCCAGTTATTGGGATGATATTCTTTCAGCGTAGTCTTGAAGGAATAGTAATGGACTATAAGTCCGATTGCTTCTGGAATGATAGTCCATGATTTGGCAATGCAGTGAGAGTACAAGCTAACACCTTGGATCTTAGAGGTTTGTAGCTAGATAGTAGATACTTGTGAGAAGAATGTAGGTCACAGGATGGAATATAATGTTGAAGTAGTGATGATGAAGCTTGAGGAGTTGTACAATAGTTTGTGTGTCAGTGTTAGTTGATTAAAGGTTAGAACATGGGGTATTTCTAATCAATTTAGGGACTTGAAAGCAGTGTGCTTGTGTCAAAAAATAGCAATTTTATTATAACATTGACTAAGTTTTGCTTTGAGGGAACAGTGAAGATTGGTTAGAATAGGTGAAGCATAGGGTAAGAGATAAGTGGTGGCAAGGGTTACTCTTGTGGAATTGGAGATAAATTTTACCATGCCCAATTTTTATTTATTTATTTTTTTTGTTATGCTGTTGCTGATATGTAGGTCTGGCATAAGATTGTTGTCAATAGTTACACCTAACAGTTTAATGTGTGAAACCACATTGATTGAAGTATTGTTCAGAGAAGTAATAGCAAAGTTAGAGGTATCTGGAGCAAATTGTTTTGGTAAAAATAGTAGAAGTTTAGATTTTTTTTTTGATTAAGTAATAGATGGTTGTTGGTGAACCAGGACTCAATGGAGTTGAATGCTTCTTGAGTTAAGCTCTGTAGCTGAGTCAGACTACTGGCGGAGCAGATTAAAGTAGAGTCATGGGCAGGTTGGCTTGTTTGGTGGCAGTATTAACATGATTAATGAAATTATTGAAAAGGAGTGGATGTAGTATTGAGCCTTGGATTACACTGGTGTTAACTTGTAAGTAAGGAGAAAATGTAGAATTCCATTTGATGGATTGACATCTATTAGTGAGATAGTTAGTAAACCATTATAAGGATGCTTCAGTTAAGCCCAGAAGAGATAACTGGGATGAGAGCTGGTGGTGGAAGATGATGTCAATGGCACTGGATAGGTCTAGGAACAAATAAGAGGCAAAGATTCCTGAGTCACAAGCTTTATTGACAGTGTCAGTAAAGGATAGTAGAACAGTGATAGTGCTGTGTGCTAGTTTGAATCCATGCTGGGTGGGAGAGAGAAGATTGTTGTCGAGTAGGTATTGAAAAAAATGTGGATACATTTCTCTAGAAGTTTTGATAGTGATGAAAGAATAGCAATTGGCCTACAGTTAAAGATTTCTGAGGAGATGCCACCTTTGTGGAGAGGAAGGATGAAGGACTTTATTCCACAGGGAAGGGACATAAGCTCCCTTGATAGATGTATAGGTTCATAGGTTTATAGGTTGGTACTAGGCTATCAGCCCTAGGACCTATACAAGCCTAGCCATAACAATTCCCTGGCTATTTCTTTCCACACTATTTACTTCCCTGGAGCCCTGTTTAGCAGGGTGACTGACATTATCCCGGAGTGAATTTCCTTTCTCCCATCCAATCATTAAGGTTCCTTTTGAAAAGGGCCAAAGAGGAGTTCTGCTTGACATGTATGGGCAGTCTATTCCAGAGTCTCGGGAGTCTCTGGGTCAGGAACCTATCCCTCCAGCATGTTTTTTTTTATTGTGATGACAAGGTTTAGGTCCCTGGAGCATGTGGCTGTGAGGGATTGGGATTTCTTTAAGTGTAGCATGTCCAATAGCTCTAGGTTTGACATGGCCTTGTATGTTAAGCAGAGATTGCCTCGGAGTAGATTATATGTGACAGAGTATAACTGGAGTTTTATAAGGCGGTCAGCATAGGGCATCTGCTTTAGGCCTGTGATTCATTTAGTGAGATGTTTCTACAGCCTTTCCAGATGTTGCAGATGTCTTGAGAGGTACATACCAAATGGGGCATTGTATTCTATAATGGGTCTAATGAGGGATGAGTACAGTGGGACAATGACCTCCTTTTTTCTGGATGAAAAGCCCTTAGTGATAAGGTGTGCCACATAGAAGGATTTCCCGACTGTTGTGGCGATGTGGTTATTGAAGGTGAGACCACTTCCCACCTGTGTCCCTAAGCCTCTTATCACACTTTCAGTGTTTAGTGTACTACCACCTATGTGGTAATTCATGGGCACATGTTTGTTCCCAAAAGGGATAACTATACATTTCTTGGCACTGAGCTTGAGCCCATGGCTCTGGCACCAAGTACCTTTTTCTGTAAGGCTGTTTTGTAGAGTATCAATATCATTTGGGGATTCAATAATGGATCCCAGTTTGTAGTCATCTGCAAACTTTGTTAGCCAGAATCCCTTAGTGTTGGCCTGTACTTCAGAGAAGTAGATGCCAAACAAGAGAGGTCCCAGGACTGAACCCTGAGGTACTCCACTTGTCAATTGTCTGGAGCTGGATTTTGAGTCAGCTATTTTTAAAGTGTGGCTTCTGTCAGTAAGCCAGTTGGCAACCCATCAAGTGATGTAGGGATTAATGCCCAGCTTAGTAAGTTTATCTATGATTCCAGAGTGGGGGATGGTGTCAAAGGCCTTGGCGAGGTCCAGATAGGCTGTGCGGACTGTCTTACCCTCGTCATCGGCTCTGGAGACTGATTCAAAGAAGTAAATCAGGTACAGGAGACAAGATCGGCCCTTCACAAACTCAAACTGAGTGGGGTCCAGTGTTTTAAGGTTGCTGATGTCTTTGTGTATAAGTTCCATGGCGTTGCAGATCAGGTTCATCAGACTGATGGGGCGGTAATTCCCGGGATCCAAGGTGGATTCCCCCTTGTAGAGTGGGATAACTGTAGCTGTGTTCCACTCAGTGGGCATGAAGCCTGAGGTGAGGGTATGATTAAACATGACAATTAGGTGAGGTGCCAGTTCATTTTGCAGTTCATGTAGTATATAACCTGGGATGTCATCTGGTCCCATGGATGCTGTATTCTTAGCTTTGGAGAGTGCGTTTTTTATCTGTGTGGCCGTTATTACCAGAATTTGGCAATCTTCCGGTATTAAGATGGGCCATTTAGGGGGTGAGAGGGGGTGAAGTTGGCACTGAATCGATCTGCCAGGATATTGGCAATATCCTTGGGATCAGTATATTTAATGCCCCTCTGTTGTAGCTCAGAGCAGATCTGAGCATTGCCATTTAGATTCTTGACATCGTTATAGAATGCCTTGTGGTTGTCTTTGGAATCTTTGGCAATTTTATTTTCGTAACGAGCTTTCGAGGATTTTATGAGGGATCCCAGCTTCTTACTGAGGCTTACTGGTAAGGGAGTTTTTTGTATCCTGGGATTTTCCTCTTTTCTGCAACAGTTTCTTCCTTTTGTTGTAAAGATTGTTTATGACAGGGGACCACCAGATTGGCTTCCTTTTTTCGGAGGAAAGCCTCTTGGTTATATTTGGAATGGCACGATTCATGCATGAGTGGATGTGCTCATACAATGCCTTAGTGTAGGACTCAGCAGTCGAACTTTCAGTTCCCATCTACATGGGTTTCATGAAGTTTGTAACTTCTGACTTGAGTAGCATGAAGATGACTTTGGAGAAGTTTTTTATAGAGGTTTCCTTACTGTGGGATGGGGATGGGATGTGGATGTTAGGGGTGATTAGCTTATGGTCTAACCTGATCAATGGGGGGGGGGTGACCATAGGTGTGGAGCAATGATTTCCCATGTTGGTAATGACCAGGTCTAGGATATTGGAGCCTCTGGTGGGACTATGGATTAGTTGCTCCAGGGCATTGGAACTTATGAATTCCAAGAACCGTTGGGCAAAGATGATGGTACATGAGTAGTTTTACCAGTTAATGGCAAGGTAGTTAAAATCACCCAGTATTAGAATGTTTGGTTGTATATTAATATTTTCTAGTATGTTTAGAAAGGTGTAGTGAGAATCTTGGGGCATGGTGGGGGATCTGTAGCAAGCTACAATTTGGATTGCAGTCTTACCTAGTGTTAGTTGCACCTGGAGAATTTCAGATGCATTGTGTTGGGCAACTAATCTGGTGGTGTGAATATCCTTGGTGAATATGGACACTCCTCCACCTTTAGTGTTTCAATCCTGGTTTGGTGGCCGAAAAGTGTGGTAAGAGTTGTAGTCTGGTATTGCAGAGCTGTTCTCTGGAGCCTTAAACCAGGTCTCAGTTACTGCACAGATATCGATGTTCTCCATTTTTAGGAGTGCCTCGAGAGAGTGCATTTTGAGGTTTAGACTTCTAGCATTGAGTAGCATTACCTTCAGATTTTGCATGCTTGTACCTGTTACGGTGGTGGTTTTGTCCTTTGAGCTTTGCCTAAAAAAGGCACTATAGGCATGGCAAGAGCCGTAGCCAGTAACCTTAATCCCAGGAGTGACAGGTGCAGACCATCTCTGGCAAAGCATCGTGGTCTATCGATCATGTCATCCCAGGCAGACAGATACTGGATCCCTTTTGAATGACACCAGAATTAGCCAATTGTTGAAGTCAGTCATTTTGTCCTTATATTGTGGTATCATTCTGGGTGAAGGCAGGATTCTATTCAGGGCTAGGGTCATACCTGCCTGGGCCATATCATCTGAGAGCTCTTCATGTAGTCCAGGGAGGTACGTCTCAAGTCATTCACTCCAGCATGGACAATGACAGAGTCATATTTGTACTTGTTGTGGAGTGACTTGAGTGCATGAGTTGTGTGGTGGATCCTGGCACCCGACAGGCAGCTCACTGTAATTTTCTCCTTGTTCAGCCTGGTGAGTGGGAAATCAGTGTGCCGGACTATAGAGTCACCTTTGACTAAAGTGTTAGGTATGTTGTCTTGCCTTGCTCGGTGGCACACTGGTGTTGTGAGCTCTGTGACACTTTGGTTGTGATTGGTGTTTGTTTGTGTTTCAGCTTCAGAGGTCCTTGTTGCTTGGGCAGGTTACAGTTAAGGGCCTCCACATATGTGGATTTAGTGTTGCTATGTGTGGGTATTGGTGGTGTGAGTTTAGAAGGGTTATGTGTTGCTTGAGGTGTAGTGCATGTGTTAACCTTCTCCACTTGACTGTCTAGTACAATCTTGGGTGGAGAAAGCTTTGCTTCTAGTTTGGCTATGTAAGTGCATCTCTCACAGGTTGTAGTGTTGGGTGGTAGGAGGAGAGGGTTGTCTGTGTACATGAGGTAATTGCTGAATTGCCCCAGTATGCCCAGATTCATTAGGTGTACAGGAGAAATCAATGGAAGCTGACCCTTGGACATGCCTGGTTTGCTGCTTTTTTTTTTGAAAAGTACAGGAGCTGTTTTCCCTTAACTTAGCAAGGTACTTTGCAATTGTATTCTATTTATTTATTATATGTATTAATGACTATGGAGACTGGATAAACAACTGAGTCAGCTGCCATGTTTAGGAATTCATTAGGAAGATTATCTGTAGAGAAGGAGCATGGCTTGAGTTTGCATAAGAAGGATTTGATAAAGGAAGTGGGAATTTGTTGTAGTGAGAATGTGGAGTGACGGGTAGTAAGAGATTGAGAGAATGCAAAGAGTGATGGAATGAATTCGTTGGTTATAGAAGTTATGCTGTCAATGAAGTAAGAGTTCCACTGAGATGCTATGTCTAAGGAGATGCTATCACAAGAGGGTTGGGGGGAGGACTGACTTCCGCAGTGTAGAATTTTTTTGCTAGTGTGCAGAAGGTTTTGGGACTGGATTTGTGCTGCTCTAGTGGCTTTGCATAGAATTGCTTTTGTCTAAATTGACCTATTTTCTTTACAGAGTTATGCAATGTTTTGAAATGCTGTAGATATAATGAGCTTTGTACTTTAGGTAGGTTATCCATGCCTTGTCTCTCTTTTGCATGAATGATCTTGTATCGACAGGAAGCCAAGGAGTATAGTTGGTTTTGAATCTTTTCCTTCTGGTGGGAGCAAAAATGTCTAAAGTGTTTAGGAATGTAGAATTAAATTGTTCATCTGCATCATCTAGTGACAAATATTTAAGGAAAGACCAATTGATAGATTTTAATATATTTGTAAAGGCCTGCTGGTCAAAGTTGGATACGTTTCATACTATCTTGTAGGTATGTTGTCTGCATGAATGAGAGATAAGCCTGGTTGTGCAGATGGGTGGTAATCGCTATTAGAGACCGGAAGTATTTTAGATTGAGATAAATTGCAAGGAAGGAAGACTAGTAATCCAATCAAAAATTGTGACATTTTGGTCTGCAGATTCAGTAAAGGTTGGGTGAGTAATTAGTTGAGAAAATCCAAATATGTTAATGCTGTCTGTGGGGAACTGAGAGTTAAGTTTCTGCCAGTTGACGTTGACATTTCTTATTATTACTGTTTCCAAATAGATATTTGTTGACACCCATGATAGGATACTTTCCAGAGTTGATAAGTTATTGCCAGGGGTGTACATATACAGCTATAAGGCAGAGACTTTTATTGTTTTTTTAAGTTAAGATAGGTGATCAGTAGTCCAGCTTTGTCAAAGGAGGGTATGGATTGTTTGTTAGGGGTTAGAGAGATAGAATTTGGATATATTACTGTAACACTGCCTCCTTTTATTTTATGTTGGTCAGCTCTGAACATAGTAAAGCAAGGAGAAAGTACTTCAGGATCTTTTATGTGCGGTTTAAGTCAGGTTTCAATGATTACTTGTATGTTGGGAGATCGTGCAGGTATCCAAGCATGCAACTCAGAGACGTTGCACATGGTACGTATGTTTACTGAGATAAATTTAAGCATATCTCTTGAACTTGGAATATGGAATGATGATGGGGATTGAGTGATGGTGGGCCCAGGATTAGGGTGGATGTTACACCAGAGCTTGAGGGGTGTATAGTAAAGATAGGATTAAATTTAGGTTAAATTGTGAGTAAGTTTATGTTAAACAGGTATAGCTGTTCCTGAAACAGTTTAGGTTTAAAGAAGACTATATTGTCTGTGTGAAAGAGATGAGCAGTGATAGGTAGGGAAGTAGTGATCTGTAATACTGATATAAGAGGAAGTGCCTGTAGGAGAGCTTAGCATAGATGGGATCGGGACTAGATATGATGAAAGTGAAGAGAGGGAGGACAGCATTAGTGAAAGGAGAGTACGGAATCATTTTTTTATTAAGGACTGTCAGAGAGGCAGTCAGAAGTACTCCCTAAATGGGTGAGTGGAGCAGGGTAGTAAAGGTTTGTGGAAATAAAGGAAGGGGAGTAGTATGTGGAAAGGATAAATGTGTGATATTAATAGCATTACGTTAAGAGGTGGAGTGCATGGATAAAGAGGGTGGTGCTAATACAGGAAGGGGTGTGATGTGGATAGCTTTAAATCTACAGGTAGTGGGGGAAGGTTGAATTTGGGAGCAGGATAGTGGAGTCAAGCGAGCCCAAGTGGAGCAAGGATAAACTGAGTGGGTTGTGCCAGTGGGCGAGGCAGACCAGGCAGCAGAGAAAATAAAACAATCAGCTATTCCAGAACACCATAAGTAAGAACAGCACTTATATTAAGCAGATTGTCACTAGTGTCCTTAAAACTGCATAAGTTATGCTAGTTAACCCTGAATCTCACCTTCTTGAGATTCTTAGATATTATTTTTTTTCTAATTTACCCAGCCTCCTTACACTCACCCAGTTCACAATAGTCCACAACATGATATATCAACCCAAAAAATGCCCAGCTCTACAAGACATACTTAAACCCCAATCCAATACAAGGCATCTCAGATCTTCCAACAAGCTTCTGTTACAAGTCAGATAGGCTTACAATTTCCATGGAGATTGTATTTACTCCATTCGCATCACACAGGACATGGAATCTGACCCTCCAACCTATACTAACCACTGTTAACCCACAAAAATTGAAAACACTCCTAAGTCACACCTATCTAACTCCTGGCTCTGCTCTTGTCTAAATCCTGACTGAACACTTTCTGAGAAATTCTAATAACAGATGTTGAATTTATTAAGCCATCTTTATACCTCCCACTCCTATTTTTTTAACCACAATGACATATATCTATATTTCTCTAAATATTATAATGTTCTTTGTACACAAGTGTGGTATTGTTTCTCTAGTAGTATATTTTTCAACACGTTTATGATCAAACATGCTAATGTTGATTCTCAATATATGTTTGTATTTTTTTCTTATATTACATATGTATTCTTTGTAACTTATGATACTTTTTTGACTGTCACAACTTAAGTTTGGAGTTTCTTATATTATGTATTCTCTGTAGGGTTACTTTGATTGTATCATCCTATGCTTGTTTCTTAGATTGTGTATTCTCTTGAACTACAGGGGCTTTTCTCCCAGGGCCTCTGCAGAAAATGGGTTACTCACCCAGTCAGATTATCCCAGTAAACAAACATAAAAAAAAATATATACAATAATTAAAAAGAGAATAAAAAAAGATCAAACTGTTTGGGAATATGGAGGGGGGTAGACTGTAGCGTTCAGTTAGTGTGTGCACCATCTTTCAATAAACAACTGAAGTATTCCAGTTGCTATTAACTTGCCTAGTGCACAGAGAAGGGTAGCACATATACTGTAGGCAGTTTAGAGATGTATTTTGTGTTATTCACGATTCTGCCGAGCGGGGGTGGAAGTTTCAGGCATCCAGTTCAAATAGGGGATACACCTGTGACAATATGAGTAGCAGGACTAGTGCACTGAGAAGGATAGCACATATACTGCAAACAGTTTAGAGATGTATTTTGTGTTAGTCATGATTCTGCTGAGAGGGGGTGAAATTTCTAGGCATCCTGTTCAGGTAAGGGATGCACTCGTGCCAATATGAATAAAAGGAGTGGCGAGCACAGTAATTTTGGGACTTGAGATACGTCTACAGACCCTGCTGAATACTTTTGAAATAATTTTATTATTACTGCAGTACCAAATATTGCTTAATGGAATTAGCTTAAAACACACACACAGAAACACAGACACAAACATAAACATACACACACACATACAAATACAAACAAACAACAAAAAAAAACGGTGTCCGGGGCTGTGTGCTACATGAACTCCAAAAGGAACTAAACCCGCACATAAGGCTGCTATTTAATCTTAGCCTTACTACAGGATACATACCCAAAGAGTGGCGTACAGCAACAGTGGTCCCACTCCACAAAGGAGGTGCTTCTACGGACCCTGGAAATTACTGCCCCATAAGCTTGACGAGCCTGGTCTGCAAAGCTATGGAAAGGATCATTATGGAACTCATAAACAAAGACATTGGGGACCTACAGACATTGGATCCTACCCAATTCGGCTTTGTCAAAGGCAGATCCTGCCTTTTGAACCTAGTTGACTTTTTTGAAATAGTCACTAAGGCCATTGATGAGGGTAAGGCAGTTCACACAGCCTACCTTGACCTTGCAAAAGCCTTTGATACAATACCCCACTCGGGCATCATTGACAAACTCATCAGCTTAAATGTAAACCCATATGTCACAAGATGGGTTGCAAACTGGCTCAAGGACAGAACCCACAAGGTCAGAATTGCTGGAGCCATGTCAGACTCTAAGCCAGTCACAAGCGGTGTTCCTCAGGGCTCAGTCATGGGACCCCTATTGTTCGGCATTTATTTTTCCGAGGTGCAAGCAAACATAGGAGGATTGTGGCTGACAAAGTTCGCAGATGACTGCAAACTGGGCGCCATAATTGATACTCCAGCGGACACAAGCATCCTTCAGAAAGGCCTCATAGAAATGGATAATTGGTGCCAGAGCCATGGCCTTAAACTGAACGCCAAAAAATGTATAGTCATACCCATTGGGGAAAACAAGGTACCCACAAATTACCACATAGGTGGTAATCCATTAAGTACGGAAGAGGTAATCAGGGACCTAGAGACCCAAGTCAACAGTAACCTCTCATTTGACACTCACATTGCCAAGGTGGTTAGGAAGACCTTCTATATTGCCCACCTTATCATGAAGGGATTCACATCTAGATCAAGAGAGGTCATTGTGCCCCTGTACTCTTCTCTTAACAGGCCCATGATTGAGTACAATGCCCCATTTGGGATGTATCTTCCCGGACACCTGGAGCAGTTAGAAAGACCCCAAAAGTTCCGCACCAAGAGGATAAAGGGTCTCAAACATATGTCATATGCTGCCTGGCTGAAGAAACTCCAGCTCTATTCAGTCACATACCACCTACTCAGAGGTGATCTATGCCTGACGTACAAGGCCATGTCCAATCCGGAATTAATGGACATGCTCCACCTCAGAAAATCCAAATCCATCAGAGCCACGAGAGCAAGAGATTTGAACCTCAACACAGAAATAAATAGGACATGCTGGAAGGACAGATTCATAAGCCAGGGGCTCCCTACACTCTGGAACAGAATCCCAGTCCATGTTAGGCAGAGCCCCTCACTAACTCTCTTCAAGAGAAATCTTGACGAGTGGATGGGAGATCATAGGTTTACCCTGGGGGACATCTCTGTGTCACTACTAGACAGAGGCACAGTAAACTAAACCCTAAATGGGCGTAGTATTCTCATCCCAAGGGATGAGCCGCACACACTCTGGCTAGGCTTGTAAATGCCCTAGGGCAGATAGCCTAGTATGAACCTATGAACCTATGAACAGGCATACACATGCTTACTGATGCAGACCTGTTATAGACTAATGCATACACATAAATGTATATATAAAAACTCAGATCCTCAAGCACACACACACACACACACACACACACACACACACACACACACACACACACACACACGCACACACGCACGCATGCACACACACATACACACACACACAAATACAAACAACATGGGCATTGATACAGAGAAAGACATACATCAGTGTTTTTGTAAAGATGATATGCAGACATGTATCTCCCACATTGAGCTACCATGCCTTGGAAAGTATTTGCAAGCTTTTCTTCTCACAGACATATAAAGATCTCTTGATGTAAGTTACTATTATTTTTCCTCAAAATGTCCTTTTCTGCTTGTATAGATAAAGTAATTCCTCTTTAGTGTTTTTTTTTTCTTTAACCAAATGTTATCAAATGTATAGTGATAGATTACCCTTAGGAGGCTGTATGACAAAGAGAAGAGAATAGAAATAATATAAGGCAATCTATGTAGCTCTTAGGAATCATAGCCTTGAATTTATGGTGAGGAAGTGATGGCGTTTTTCAAGCTGAATCATGCACTTGGACAGATACACACCAAAAGGAGAATTATATTTTATTGTGGGTATCAACAGGTAAGATTAGAGCAGGATAATATCGCTCATGGACATAGAATAAACCTTTGATCATTAGCAAGACTAATGAGAAGGGCTTTCTGTCAACAGTATCTATATGCAGTCAAAGTAGAGTTTATTGTCTATAAAATTGCTCAGGTCATCATGATCATGTCAGTTTTGAGAGGAATGCCATTTGTATGGTATGTGCATGAGTGCTCATGTTTCCCAGAGGATACAACACTACACATTTTAGCATTTAGCTTTATGCTGTGGTCAAATCACCATAGGTTTGAAAGTTTAGGCCTTCCTGTAGGATCTGAGATCCTTTTGGAAAGCTGATGATAGTTCCAAGTTAGCAATCATCTGCACACCTGCTTAGATACTGATCTTTAGCATCAGTCATAACTTCAGAAGTGAAAGTACCAAATGAAAAATGCCGTAGCACAAGTAGTAATGAATCTTTTGGAAGACAACATTTCCCCAATCCTGATTGATTGAGTTCTGTCACTGAAACAGCTCACTATCCAAAGAATTTCACAAGGTCTAAAATTTAGTTTGACTCCTCTGTCAATAATGCTAGAATGGAGATTAGTATCGAAAGCCTTTGTCAGGTCAAAGTAAGTGGTGTATACAGATTTGTCCCAGTCCATGGCATTAGAGGCCTTTTTCAAATAAGTCTCCTGGGTTTAGCAGGCAGGATCTTTCTATCACAAAACTAATCTAGTTTGGGTTCAAGAATTGTACAATGTCAATATCTTTGAGTTCCATAATGACACTATGTTACTTTAAAAATAAGGCTCAAAATGTTTATTAGCCTGTAGCTGCCTGACCAGTTGTGGCTCCACCATTGTGGAAGAGGATGACCACTGCTTTCCTCCACACCTTAAGTACAAATCTAGTTGTTAGGCTGAGGATGACCAAATTTAATAGAGAGTTGGTGAGGGTGTGCTTCATCCTGACAAGAAAGCACCCATGCACATTGTCTGAGCCCACAGAACTAGGAATATTAGCTTTGGGCAATGTTTTAGGACCCACTCTGAAGTGATCTGTGGTGTTGATGCAACCACGATGGCACACATAGATAAGTCTGGGAAGAAAGAGGGTGTTAAACTGGAGCTAATTTTATCTGCTAGCATATTTGCTATGTCCTCAAGGGCTCAGTAGGTGTTATTGTTATGTAGTACTTCAATAGAGTATTTGCTATAATTCCTAGGAATTCGGGCATAGTTAATAAAGAATTCACAGTTGTCCTTTTATGAGGTAATAACTTTCATTTCATAGTTAAGCATGGAGGATTTTATTTTATTTTACCTAAGTTCTTTTAAACTTTTAATTTCATTTCTGGAGAGTGAGGTATTCATTTTGTTTATGAGAGCAAAGAGTTTTTTTATTCTTTAGTTATATGTTTTTCACAATAGGGTCCATCAATGGGCTTTATTCCTAAAATTAGCATTATATTTGTGTTGGATAGGGACAGATGTCTCTATGTGTGCGCCAATGTGTGACTAGAAAGTATATACAAGTGCAAAGGTATTTCTACTTGTTCCTCAAGGGTAGGGAGGACTCTTTTAAGTTGCTAGCTGTAATTGATTTGTATTTGAAAAATGTCTAAAGACTGTAGGGTTTGGTGGCAAGTTAGGTTTAACTCTAATGGTAAATACTACTGAAAGATAGTCAGATGTGACCAGTGTTACCTATGGGTATAGAGCTGAACCAGGTCCAGGATTTTTGAGCACTAGTTGAGGAGTGAACTATCAGATCTAGAAAGTTTGCATAGACAAAATCTTGAAAGCATAGTACAAACTTATTTATACTACTGTAACTTTCCCAATTCATGGATTCGGAGTTGAAGTGCTCAGTAAGAAGAGTGTTCGATTTATTAGGGAAGGACTCTAGGTTATGGAAGTATGTCTTGTGGTCTGAGGGTGTCATGGGGGAAGTTCTGTAACTGGCTGGGATATGGTAAGAGATCATGATGATAGCAACTAGAATGTGAAGGAGTTCAAGATCATTTTCTTATTATATAGCATTGATTCCTGGTAATGAGGGCGGGATATTGCTGCACTGCAACCACATTCTGGAGATGTTCCAGATATCAATATTTTTTTAAGTCAGGAAGGCTTCTGAAGAGTGCAATTTTTTATTTAGTCTTCTAGCATACAACAGCACTAGTTTTTGTGGCTGCCACCTTTGTATCCTTCCATTTCCTGACAAATAAGCCACTACTTAATGAGTACCATTGACCTCAGAGTATCCAAACCCCATTTAGCAAGCCATACCTAGAAGTACCAGTTACACCATACACATTGACTACATGGGCAGCATTAGAGAGTATGGATCGCTAAGCAAAGTGTCTCATTTCCATCCTCCATCCCCACTGTTTATTATCACACTAGCGTTCATCCCAGTGTCCCCATTTTCCTCCTTCCGTTGCCTTCTATTACTATGCAGAGTAATTTAGTTTGTTTTCTCACACCTTGGCTCACTGGTTAGCTTTAAATTACATCCTTGCAAAACATCCTAACTGACAAAGATTGCAATATAATAACTGTATAGGAAAGAATGCTGTTGGGGGTCTGTGGGACACGAAGACACAATAAGTTATTGAGTTCTAACTGCTTTGAAGTACACTTTAAAACTTTTTTTCCCCACAATCTTTGGTCCAATGATGGCCTGAACATAAAAGTCATAACCAAGGAAAGAAACTATTTTTTTTCTTTCAAGAAAGAAAAAGGTTATGCCAAATTCTAAATATGCAAGGCTGATGACATGGTAGATAACCCAAAACATAGTAGTAGTTATACCAAAAAAATGAGTGCTTTTCCAGGCAAATACATAATCTGGGATGACTGCCTCCCTCCCATCCTCTTCACAAAAAATTATAGCAATTTTCAGTGCACCTTTGTGGTGTTAAATTGAGATGGAAGTGAAAAGTCTTCTAAGCATAATCATATATTTCAAGTTGTGTTGTCATACATCTACACAGCAGGCCTCCTCAGCCCTAACCCCAAAAAGCAGATGACCTCTGTGTACCACTCTGAAGTCAAACTAGGATGAAAGTGAAAAAATAAAATCACACAATAACATATGTCAGACTATTGTGATCAACTGTACATATCAGAATGCCTCCTTTCCACTACTCCCAGAAGATATCCATAAACGTACATATCATATTTGAATTGATATAAAAAGTGAAAAAAAATACTTGCAGTAATTCTTCAATCTTGTTATTCCTACACAGTGCACAGGCCCCAGACAAGCTATAGTGACATTTCGTACACACTTATGAGGATGTAATTGTAAAGAATGCTAAAGACATAATGACCACAGTATCCCCAGTTCCAACACAAACTGCAGCAATGTCTCTGGTCGCTTCTGGGCAGAGTCAATTTTAGACTAGGTGGGATCGAGAGTTGAAGACCCAGTTAACCACTTATACAGCCAGAAATGAGGAATCAATGATGTTCTGATGTTCTTGCATGCATTTTATGAATTATTTTTCACTGCCAAAATAATTTATGTATGTACCTCCCAATATTAGTTTTACACATACATATTAGTATTGTCCCTGATAAGTCAAATGTATAACAAGTTATAAGAACACACACACACACACACACACACACACACACACACACACACACACACACACGCACACACAGCACGCAGCACGCAGCACACACACACACACACACACACACACACACACACACACACACACACACACACACACACACACGCATTGTCCTTGCTAAGCCAGATCTATAACCATACCTCTCAACCTCTAAGAGCAAAACATCTGGGCAAAGCCTAAAATGATGGGGGAACAAATAGGGAGAGATTTTAAATATTGCTCTTAGAAACTTAGAAAGTTGATAGAATAATAGGTTTTGCATTAGCGTTCATTTTCTGAAGGACGTGGAGTCTTAAACTCAAATGTTTGTCATTCTTTAATTACTTCAATCCTCAGCTATTTGCCAGAAAAGTACAGATTTTAGAAGGAACACACCAAAGATAGCAACGAGATAGACACACACACACACACACACACACACACACACACACACACACACACACACACACACACACACACACACACACACACATAAGCGTGCAAAATGGAAGAACATTAGTTCATCTCTGGCATGTCTTTAGGGTGCTGGAGAAAATGAGCGCACTTGATTAAAACTTACACAGTGGCAGGATGGACATGTGAACTTTACAAACATGGAGCCACAGCCAAAAACACAGACAGGAAGACAAAAGGTGTGATATGGTGACATTGCTCACTGTGCCTCTGTACCAGTGATGTTTTTTTTCTTTCCCTGCACATCTTGCTCAGACCACCAAAATAACCACTTGTGTGTGCCATACTGATGTTTGGCAAAGACGGAAAGTAGAAGAAATTATGGTCAGTTTGTTGCTCTTAAATACATTTCAACACCACCATCCCCACACACAAGCAAAAACCACAACAACAATTGCTTTTACACTACATTTGAATGCAAACAGGAAATCCAAGTGGAACAGTAAACATTTTAGGAAACATGCTTTAGAAATGTTTTAGCTCTCAGAATGATTCAAATTATCTTTCAAGTATGCTCCATAAGTGGATTTCCTGACAGAAACCCTGATTTCCTGTCAGAGATCCTTATTTCCTGTCAGAGATCCTTATTTCCTGACAGTCATGAAAATTTTCTGACAAGTGGCAACCCTACTAGTTTTGTACAGTTCTGATGTTATCTGACTAAGTTGTGGATGAAGGAGACTGATATTCCCTAAAAAGTGCACTATGCAGTTTGAGAAAGTTTTGGCCAATATACAAAAGCTCTAAGGACAGAGTTAAGGACCATCTCTAGCAAAAACAGGTAGAAATGTCATTCATTTCCTTCCAGGCTGATACACAAGAACCTTCTGGAATAACACCAATAACTAAGCCAATTGCTGAAGTTAATTACCTTATGTTTATATTGTGGATCATTATAGAATGGATGATTCCAATGCTGCTTAAAAATATATTTTATCAGCCTCAAACAAATATTCAGAGAGCTCCATAATGTCTGCCTTCATATAATCCAAGGATGTGTGTCTCAATTCATATACTCCCACATGTACAGCAACCATATGTGTATCTGGTGGTGATGGAATGTGAATGCTCTTGTAATCTGTCAAATCCTGACATCTGAGAGGCAGTGTGCTGTCACCCTTTCCTTGTTCTGCCTGATAAGTGATGCATCAATGTGTCTCTCACTATGAATTTACCTATGACTAAGAAATACCTATGTGGAATGGTATGCACAGGTAGACTTAAGGGCATTGTTCTGTGCTGTGAACTCTTATTTCGATGTTAGTGCTGACTGGTGATATCTATACAGCTGGAATGTAACTGTGATGCTGAGGGGTTTGCTGTCCCATCCTAACTCTTTGAGGCTTTTGTGTTTTATGGACAGATGTCTTGAGTACCTCAGTATAGAAAGGTTTTTGTTGAAGACTGGCATTTTGATATGAAGAGGTATCTGTACTGACAGCCCAGTGGGTGCTGACAATATGTTTTGATTTGAGGTTGGTCTATAGACTTAATATGTGTTTACATCATACATAAATAGATTCAGTTGGGGGTAAGTGGTTGTCAGGAAGCATGAGGTAGTTACTGCATTGCCTCAGGTTGCCTAGTGCTAACTGGCTGGCAACATATGGTATCATGTTTTTCAGAATCCGGTAGGTAATGGTGAGCTGATTACTGTACTAATAAGGTAGGAGTTATATGATTGTAACAAGAACTTCAGTGATGACAACATCACAACCACAAGTTCAAATAGTATTGGTAGAAGACTGAGAACCGTGATGAGCTATGAGTGGTGAGATGAGAAAATAAATAGTAATGTGGCATGGAGTGGAACTGATGTTCCACTCACCAGGCTAACAAGGAGAAAGTTACTGTCAGCTGCCTGTCAGGTGCCAGGATCAGCCACATAATGCATGCACTCAGGTCACTCCACAACAAGCACAAATATGACTCTGTCATTGTCCATGTTGGTGTGAATGACCTGAGATGTACCTCCTTGGACTACATGAAAAGAGACATGGAGGAGCTGTCCGATCTTGTAGCCCAGGCAGGTATGACTCTAGCACTGAGTAGCATCCTGCCATCACCTGGAATGATACCACAGTTTAAAGACAAAATGATTGACTTCAACAATTGGCTAAGCTTCTGGTGTCATTCTAAGGGGATCCAGTATCTGTCTGACATGGATGTCATGATCGACAAACCACGATGCTTTGCCAGAGGTAGCCTGCACCTGTCGACCTTAAGATTCCGGATACTGGCTAAGGCTCTTTCCACCCCTATAGTGCCTTTTTTAGGCAAGGTTCAAATGACAAATTCACCACAGTAACAGGTACAAGCAAGCAAAATCTGAGGGCAATGCTACTTAATGCTAGAAGTCTAAACCTCAAAATGCACTCACTCGAGGCACTCCTTAAAATGGAGAACATCGACATCTGTGCAGTGACAGAGACCTGGTTCAATGCTCCAGAGAGTACCCCTGCATTACCAGGCTATAATTCATGACACACCTTTCGGCCACCTAACCTGGACTGAAACAATAAAGGCAGAGGCGTGTCCATATTCATTAAGGATATCCACACCTCCAGGCTAGTTGCTCAGCATAATTCATCCGAGATTATCCAAGTGCAACTAACTCTGGGCAAGACTGCAATCCAAATTGTAGCTTGCTACAGATCCTCCACCATGCCCCAGGATTCCCACTCCTCATTTTTTGATACACTAGAAAATATTAAGGTACAGCCTAACACCCTAATAATGGGCAATTTCAACTACCCCACCATTAAATGGGAAAACTACTCATGTACCAGCTCTTTTGCTCAACATTTTCTGGAATTCATAAATTCCAATGCCTTGGATCAACTTATCCACACCCTAACCAGGGGCAGCAATATCCTAGACCTGGTCATTATCAATATGGGCAACCGGTGTTCCACACCAGAAGTCAATTCCTCATTGGTCAGATCCGACCACAAGCTAATCACCCTAGACATCCACATCCCACCCCCACCCCCCATTAGGGAAACCACCGTAAAAAATTTATCCAAAGCCAACGTCACACTTCTTAAGACAGAAGTGGCAAACCTCACGACACCTATGCTGACGGACAATAGAGGTATAACTGCTGAATCCTATGCAAATGCACTTTATCAGCATTTACATGAGTGCATGGATCATGCAATCCCTAACAGAACCAAGATGCTATCCTCCAAAGAAAGGAAGCCAATCTGGTGGTCCCCTGCCATAAACAAACTCTACAACAGAAGAAAGAAACTGTTGCAAAAAAGAGTAAAATCCCATGATTGGAGGAACTCCGTGGTCAGCCTCAGTAAGAAGCTGAGATCCCTGATAAAATCCTCCGAAGCTAGTTACAAAAACAAAATCACCACTGATTCTATAGACTACCACAAAGCATTCTATAGCTATGTCAAGAATCTCAATGGCAACACTCAAATCTGCTCTGAGTTACATCACAATAGCACTAAATATACAGAACCAACTGATATTGCCAACATCCTGGCAGATAGGTTCAGTGCTAACTTTACCCCTCTCTCACACCCTAAAGGGCCCATCTCTATACCGGAAGAATGCAAGGTTCCTGTAATCACGGCTGCACAGGTAAAAAACACACTCTCCAAAGCCAAGAACATGACATCCATGGGTCCTGACAACATCCCAGGCTGCGTTCTACATGAACTACAGAACGTACTGGCACCCCAACTAAGTACCATGTTCAGTCATAGCCTCACCTCAGGCTTCATGCCCACTGAATGGCACACAGCAATGGTTATCCCACTCCACAAAGGGGGAGCCACCATGGACCTCGGGAACTACCGCCCGATTGGCCTGATGAGACTGGTCTGTAAGGCTATGGAACGTATCATCATGGAACTTATAAACAATGACATTGGTAATCTCCAAACTCTGGACCCTACCCAGTTCGAGTTTGTAAAAGGCAGATCATGTCTCCTAAACCTGATAGACTTCTTTGAAGCGGTCACCAAAGCCGTAGATGAGGGTAAGGTGGTTCAAACAGCCTAACTAGATCTCGCCAAGGCTTTCAACACCATACCCTACTCTGGAATTATAGATAAACTCACTAAACTGGGTATAAATCCCTGTGTCACAAGATGGGTTGCCAACTGGCTCACTGACAGAACCCACACTGTGAAAGTAGCAGACTGTAAATTCAACTTCAGACCAGTGACAAGTGGAGTACTACAGGGTTCAGTCCTAGTTCCTCTCCTGTTTGGTATCTACTTCTCTGAAGTACAGGTTAATACAGAAGGTCTTTGGCTAAGAAAGTTCACAGATGACAGCAAACTAGGAGCCATAATCAAAACTCCTAACGATGTGGACATTCTATAAAAGGGCCTCACTGAGACAGATGCCTGGTGTCAACGCAATGGCGTCAAGCTCAATGCCAAAAAGTGCATTGTCATCCCTTTTGGTAAAAACTCTGTACCCATGAACTACCACATAGGTAGTAGTCTACTTAACACCAAAAGTGTGATAAGAGACCTTGGGACACAGGTGGACAGTAGTCTCTCCTTTGATAATCACATCACCACAGTATTCAGGAAATCCTTCTATGTGGCACACTTCATCACAAAAACTTTCTCATCCAGGAAAAAAGAGGTCATTGTTCCCCTCTACTCATCACTCATTAGACCCATTATAGAGTACAATGCCCCTTTTGGTATGTACCTCACAAGACATCTACAACAACTGGAAAGGCTGCAGAAATACCTCACAATGAGGATTACCAGCCTCAAACAGATGCCCTACACAGACCATCTCAAAAAACTCCAGCTTTACTCTGTCACATATCACCTACTCAGAGGCGATCTCTGCCTAACATACAAAGCTATGTCAAACCCAGAGCTGTTGGACATGCTCCACTTAAAGAAATCCCAATCCCTCTGAGCTACATGCTCTAGGGACCTAAACCTTGTCACCACAATAAACAGAACATGCTGGAGGGATAGATTCCTGTACAAGAGACTTCCCATTCTCTGAAACAAACTACCTAGCTATATCAAACAAAGCTCCTCATTAGCACTCTTCAAGAAAAATTCTTGATGATTGGATGGGAGATAGGAAATTCACCCTGGCATCACTTCTGTGGCTCTGCTTGACAAGGGCACAGGAAAATAATTTTCTTGGGTGGCAAAAGCCATGGTGCCGTTTAGCTAGGCTTATATAGGCCCTAGGGTTAATAGCCTAGTACCTACCTATGAGCCTATGAACCTAAAAGCAATGAGATGAATCAACAAAACAAGATTGGATGCCACAACAGCAGAATATACAAAGAACAATACAATAGGATAACCAGCTGAATCTGAAGGCATAACAGCAGAGTGTATAAAAGCAGTAAGCAAAAAAAATGCAATTTGGCTTAGATGTTGCAAGACAGAGTGCAAAACAGCAGTAAAATAACACAAGATTTCTCAATACAGGTACCCTATTAATGAAATGGACGTATTTAACAACAGCGGTTATAGCAATGGCTTTTACAACAATACATCAAGCTGTATAAAGTAGACTTTACAACATCAACATTATTTAGCTCTGTTGCAAACAGTGATTTACTTATGAGGTGCAATAAGTCTACAGTAATCCTAGGGAACAGACCAGTAGTGGCATACATGTGTGCAATAGTTTGCCATCAGAATCTTGAAGCCAACATTTGGAATATTATAATCCCTAAGACTATAATATCAAAAACCCAAAATACTGCAGAACTCCATATTGAACTCCTGGACCTGGACATGTCCCCTTGCAAGTAGGGCGATTCACTGTTCAAGAATTTTTAGACACTGCAGTCTTCAGCATTTTGATCTTTCAATACTATGGTTTCAGGATTATGGATCGTTGGCTTCTAGACTGTGATAGTAAACAGATGCTAGTCTTATCTGTTCAATAGACTTTACCATTGAAATAGGGCTAGTTTCATTATTTTTGCCTTTGCAACTCAACAGCTCTCATACTTTTTTTTCTAGTTTAAGGGACACTTTCCAAACTGACTTCATTCGTCCATCACATGTAACTCCATGGAGGCACCTCTTCACAACCACTCTAGGCAATGAGATTAGAAATCGCATTACCTCAAGAGGTAGTGGTATAGCCGGCTATAGCCACCAGCAAACCCTGTGGTCGCAGGGGCCCCTGTTCCTGGGGGCCCCCAGCCATAACCAGTTATCTTGATGTTTTGTAATAGGTATATCAAACTAACAAAAGCTTGTAGAGCAAGCTGAGTAATAACCTTTATTTATATCTCCTTTAAAATGTAAGATATCTCTGGTTAGAGTAACAGTGTTTTATCAAGCAACAGGCTTCACAATTCCATTAAATATTTTATCACTGACATAGTGCCCCTGGCTTAGTTAAACCCTGGTAGTGTACATGAACTCCACTAAAATTAACAACATAGCCAGCTTTAGTTACTTGCAATACTTATGGCTGCAAGTTGGCCCCTTATTCATCCTTGACTGTGTGGGGACCCCCAAAACAGCTGCTGCTGGTTGTGGAGAATGATGAGAAGAAATGTGTTAATTTCCTGATTATGCTGCTTACCAATCTGCAGCCTGAACAGGTATGTAGTACGACCCTGCTGGGAAAAGCTGACAGTGAAAATAAGCAAGGTAAGCACTAATGAGATAAGCAGCGAAGTGTGACTGATCTCAGAGCAAACCTTGGATTTTAAGAAAAGCTGATGCTTCTGATCTTCGGGAATGGCCTTCTCTTTCTGACAGTTTTATAAACAGTAGAAGAGCACCAGATACAGCTTTCATCTTCTTTGCAGAAGAATTCCATGCAATACCACTAATAGCAAAATAAAGGCTCAAAACTGGATAAAAAATTTTACTCTAATTCAGTTAAAAAGTTAATAGCATAACACCTTTTGCATCAACATGCGTTTTTGTTTTGGGCAATAAGTATAAAACTATGATGTCTGGATTTATTGGCTGTTATCCTGAATGATTTATAAGCAAATCATACTTTTTTGAAGAACAGAGCAAAATTATAAGAAAAATCAGGGAAGATCTGTTAAATCAGGGACAGTGACATGTTTGCATTGCTTTTCACTGAGGTAAATAAAAGTGATTTACCCCTGCTGTTTGATGACTGTTAAACAGCAGTCACTTATCTGGTGCACCACTACCAGCGTTGCACAATATATTGCTATTTGCTGAAATAAGTACAGCACTAGTATTGCTATGGATTATGCTTGTGTGTGTATGTGTGTGTGTGTGTGTGTGTGTGTGTGTGTGTGTGTGTGTGTGTGTGTGTGTGTGTGTGTGTGTGTGTGTGCGTAAAAAAATCACTGATTTTGTTTTATCTTTGCATGCACCCAGTAATGCCAGGACACATATATTATTCTTCTGAGTATCAGTAAAAAATGTTGCTAACAAATTATATTTCAAAAGTAATGCATAAAAATATCACAGAACATTGAGACACACAGATCTTCAAAGATCCCTAGACTGTATAAATGGATACAGGGGCCTCCCTTTAACATCCTTGACTTTGTGGGGGCCTCCAGAAAAGCTATTGCTGGTTGGAAAAAATGTGTTTATTTTCTGATTATGCTTTTTAACCTGAACAGGACTGCGATATTACCCTGTTAGGATAAAAGTGATAATGGTGTCTGCTGTCAATTGCACCCATTCTAAAACCAGCCCTACTCGAATGTGTGTGTATAGAAAGCTTCTCTATGTATTGTGGGGGATTTTGTGGTTACTTCTTTACGTTTTATAACAGTCAAACTTTAGAGGTCTGCACATATGGTTATTATAGCTTATGTTTGGACTGAGGACAGTGTTGCCATTGTTTCTTTTGGTTTACTATCATTTTATTGAATCACACTCATCCAAATCCAACTTGTGCGAAGTCTGTAAACTGAAAAATGGAAATGCCATACACTGATATTTCTGACAGACAAATCTCACCCCCTTCTCGACCTTAGTCAATGCTTGTTCCTAGGTCCAGAGCGGTAGGAAATGTCGAATTCGGTATTTTTTTCGGGTATACCAGAATTTGGCATTACAACTTTTCATGGAAGTGAGTTGATGATGCAATGACTCATCCGAGTGTGATTCAGTAAAATGATAGTAAACCGCTACTTCTTTTACTTTTCTCACAGACCTCAGATGTGTATAAAGAAAGTTACTATAGTTTGTGCAGGGGCAGTGTACTGTCTAAGAGCAACAAAGTAGAATACATTACTGTCATCATCATGTTTTCACTTTCTTCACAATCACACTTCAGACATGTATACAGCTGTCTGCTTATGGCAGTTTGCTTTGAGGACTGAGGAGGCATGCTACATGACTGTGGTATTTGAACCTCTGCTTTCATCCCAGTCTAATACTAGAGGCATGCACTAGCAGTCTTTTGGTGGGGGTTAGGAAGGCAGTTCCCAGGTAGGACCTGTGTGTCCTGACAACTGGCTTGTCAGTTTATTGTGAGCTACTATTTTGTCATCTTTTGAATATTAAGTCTTCGGTAAAACTTATATCTTCTTTGAAAGAAAAAAATAAGACTGACATTTTCTTCTTATTCATGTTTTTTTTTTTTGTTTGTTTTTTGTCACCATTGGATTAAAAGGCTGGGAAATGCTCTAAAATACATCCCATAGCATCTATATCCCAATGGCTTCTTGGGCTCTGGTTTATTTCTTTTATTTCATAAAAGCTTATTACTGTGCTTGCTTGGTTAGGAAGGGTGTGCTGAAAGGATGCAAGGAAAACTAAAGCTGAACAACAACACAATTGATTTCCTTAATCATAATTTCTGTTCAAGCCATCACTGGATGAGAAGATTGTGTAAAAAGAAAAAAAAATGCACTGAAGAGTAAGGCAAAATGGGAGAAAAGGAAGAAAAAAGTAATGTATAATGCATATAAGGTATAGGAAGCCCATGATGGGGCAAAACAGGAGTGGTCTGGAGGGTGTGTGTATTTGTGTGTGTTGGCTGGGTGGCTGAAACCGTACGCCTAGGGTGTCATTTTACTTAAGTCCAGGCCTGCCAATAGAGTTGCTACAATGTATCACTGTAGCAACTAAATGCCAGTAACTGTAAATGCCTTTTTGTGAGATGGGCCAACGTAGTGTGGTACATAGTTCCTGTTGTGATGTAAGAGTACTGTAGCTACAAGTCAGTGTGTGCTTACTACTCCCAAAAGCTTGCAGAATGAACTGAAAGTTTGCTTAGGAGGGGTGGCAGTGACAGGGTGATCAGTAGAATGGAAAGGCCTATGGGCCCCCAACATGACATCAGCTGGAGGCCCCCAAAATGCGAACACTGGCCTTGGGTAGTGGCCATGATATTTCTCTAGATGGAGCTGTTCCTTTTTAACCATCACAAAGTACTGTCTCTCTGGTTTAACTGTCTGCTTCAGATTTATGACTTCTGCATATTCCTCTCTCTCTCTCTCTCTCTCTCTCTCTCTCTTTCTCTGTCTTTCTGTTTCTCTGGTTTGCCTAGTTTCATCAGACTTGGGAACTCTATATTTCCTCTCCATAACATCAAATATATTCTTGGAAAGTTAACCCCAACCAGTGTACAAATATCAGATATGAAAATAATTGCCCCAACAAGCAGTCAAAATCCTAGTGTATCTCTCTCTCTCTCTCTCTCTCTCTCTCTCTCTCAATTTATATTATTTCATTGAGTTTTAGGAAATTTGAAATTCATATGGTCAAAGCCATATGATCGGGTTTTTGAAAAACAAAAATAAAAACAAGAAATATATGTTTTTGGAGGGGGCCAAGCTCCATGCACCCACTGTGTAGGGTGCTGCACTCCCACAACCCTTGCAAATTATATATGCCTACTACAAAATCAACTACAGTAGGGAAAAGAGTATATTCCCCGCTGAAGCAGTGCTATGTAGATTGCAGTACATTGGGGAATGAGGTACCTTTTCCCCACTATAGTGTGATCTCAGAGTTGGTATACATAATTTGCAGGGGACTTTTGGAGGGGGGGGTGCAGGGAGGCTTACCCCCTACAAGCACATTTTTATTATTGAGTTTTTGAAACCTCAGTCATGTGTTCTCAACCATATGAATTTTGAGTTTCCAAAACTAGATAATATAATATAAATATACATAGGTTCATAGGTGTGTACTAGGCTAATGGCCCAGGAGCCTTTACAAGCCCAGCCCATAGGATTACCCTGGCATTGTGCCACCCAACATTAGTTCCCAGTGTTTCTGTCGAGTAAAGCCGCTGACCTGATCCCTGGGGTGAATTTTGTATTTCCCATCCACTCATCAAGATTTTTCTTGAAGAGGGCCAGTGAGGTGCTCTGCTTGACATGTATGGGAAAGTCTATTCCATAGCATGGGCAATCTCTGGGTTATGAACCTGTCCCTCCAGCATGTTCTGTTGATTGTGGTAATGCGGTTGAGGTCTCTGGAGTGTGTGTTGCAGAGGGATTTGGATTTATTCAGATGTAGCATTTCAAACAGAGCTGGCTTAGACATGGCTTTGCAAATCAAGCAGAGATCACCTCTAAGTAGGCGATATGAGACAGAGAATAGTTGGAGTTTTTTTAGTCTGTCCATATAGGACAAATGTTTAAGGCCTAGGATCCTCTTTGTGAGGTACTTTTGTGGCCTCTCCAGTTGTTGCAGGTATTTAGTGAGGTACATGCCAAATGGGGCATTATACTCAATGATTGGCCTAATGAGGGAAGAGTAGAGGGAGACAATGACCTCTTTCTTCCTGGATGCAAAAACCCTTAGTAATGAGATGTGCCATATAGAAGGACTTTCTGACCACGGTGGCAATGTGGTGGTCAAAAGAGAGGTTGCTGTCAACCTGTGTTCCCAGATCTCTTATAACGCCTTCTGTGTTCAGTAGACTACCATCGATGTAGTAATTCATGGGAACTGGGTTTTTTCCCAAAGGACATGGCAACACAACTTTTGGCATTGAGCTTAAGGCCATGGTTCTGACACCAATGGTTGTTCTCAGTGAGGCCTTTCTTTAGGATGTCAGCATCACTTGGGGAGTTAATAAATAGCTTCCAACTTGAAACTGTCTGTGAACTTTATCAGCCAGAGTCCCTTCGTATTGGCCTGGACTTCAGAGAAGTAGATACCAAACAGGAGAGGACCCAGGACTGAACCCTGTAGGACTTCACTTGTTACGGCTCGGCAGTCTGACTTGGAGTCAGCTACTTTCACACTGTGGGTTCTACCTGTGAGCCAGTTGGCAACCCACATAGTGATATAGGGGTTGATGCCTAGCTTAGTGAGTTTTTCTATGATTCCTGGGTGGGGAATGGTATCAAAGGCCTTGGCCAGATCAAGGCAGGCTGTATGAACCACCTTGCCTTCATCCACAGCTCTGGTGACTGACTCAAAGAAGTTGACCAAGTTGAGCAGGCATGATCTACACTTCACAAAACCAAACTGTGTGGGATCCAGAGTTTGGCAATTCCCTATATCCTTGTTTATTAGGTCCATGATGATGTGTTCCATAGCTTTGCATATTAGACTCGTCAGGTTAATGGGGCGATAGTTGCCAGGGTCTGTAGTCGCTCCTCCTTTGTGGAGAGGGATGACTGTAGAAGTGGGCCATTCAGTAGGGACAAAGCCTGATGTGAGGCTGTGATGGAATATTGCACAGAGGGGAGGTGCCAGTTTACTCTGTAGTTCATGTAGAACACAGCCAGGGATATTGTCAGGTCCCATAGAAGCTGTATTCTTGGCCTTGGAC